>NW_017306697.1:643745-645455 GCF_000935625.1 Nanorana parkeri | reverse complement strand
AAGGGAGAGGGGGAGAGAGAGGCAGGGAGAGGGGAGAGAGAGAGAGATACTGCCTGTCCAAAAAAAAAGTCCCACACACTAATATTTCATTAGACCTCCTGTAGCTTTGATTACAGCACACATTCTCCGTGGTATCATTTCCATAAGCTTATACAATGTTACAACATTTATTTCTATCCAGAGTTGCATTAATTTGAATGGTGAGGGACGCCATGCTGCTCAGCTTGAGCCACTCACTAGCCAATATTGACAAAAAAAGGCAGATGCTGGTGAAGAGTGCAGATATATAAAGTTGAAAAGCCTTTAGGGCCCATTCACACCACATCCAGATCTTCCCCAGACCAGATTGTTTCTGGACCCAAAATGCATCCTAATGAATCCCTATGCTATTTCTGGCCTCTGTTCAAAGCAGTACAGTCCGTTCCAGACCAGACCAGACCACTGTAACCATACTGTATGTCTCATTTTGTCTGGTCTGGAATGCACTGGAACTGCGGCAGGTTTGCACTATTTTCCGGACCATATCTGGTTCGGAAAATGGTGTGAACCTGCCCTTAATGAAGTCAGCCCTTCATCATATCCTTAGTTCTGCCCCATTCCATCCTATGCAAAACACTGACTTTTTGTAAAGTCAGTATTTGCATAGGTGCACCCCTTTCCTTTGATGTGACAGCACTTGGGCCTGATTATGGACCACCCAGCCCAAGAGCTCTACATTAGGAAAGGCCTGGGGGAGCAGAAAAGCCACCCCCTGGCTCTTCTGCTAATACACTGTATAATTATGCATTAGACATGTGCGATTCATTTCATTGCGAATCCCAATGCATCCGTATGCGAATGTCCGTTTCCGAATTTTGGACCCTGTCCGAATTTCGTTCAAAAACAAAATTGAATCGGACATGTGACTTTTCTGGCTAATCAGATGTGTTCTGGGTCTGGCGGTGAATTTTAGAAATTATTTCAGGAGCTCCCGATTGCCATTCGGGTCTAGGAGCCTCAGGTTTAGTTTTATGTATATATGGGTCACAATGTTGCCACTACGAATATGCATTCGCATTATAGAATACTACTTATGTATACTGTACATAATACTAAAGCTGATGCTCCAAGACCCGAATGGAGTCCGAATTTCCGAATAGCATTCGAGAGCTCCTGAATGCCATTCGGGTCTGGAAGCCTCAGCTTTAACATGGCTCCAAGACCTGTATTGCTTTCTGAAGCTCCCGCATAGTATTCGGAAATTCGGACCCTGAATGCCATTTGGGTCTAGGAGATTCAGCTGTGGTATTAATATCTGTAGATGGTTTTCTGTGGTATTCGCAACAAATATTCCTAAACTCATCCGAAACTAACGAAAATTCGGATTTTGTCCGAATCCGAAACCCGAACAGTGTTGGATTTCGTATCCGGATCCTGAATCCCGAAAATAAAGAAATATCCGAACCGAACACATTTAAAAGTACAGCAGGTCCTTTTTGGCAGATCAAGTTTTTTTTATTTAATTAATACTCAATATGCTGAAATAAAAACTCTCAATTCCACTCATCCCTATTTCCCAAATGTTATGGAATTGGGCAAATGCACTCTATAGATAATTAGGAAATATCATCAAAAAAATTGCTAATTTAAATTGTGGTAACTGAGATAAGAGCGACACCGACCCCCCCCCCCCCCCCCCCCCCCCCTCCACAAAAAAACCCCCACCCGGGA
>NW_017306697.1:621720-643636 GCF_000935625.1 Nanorana parkeri | reverse complement strand
CGCAAATGCGAAAAGAGCGCCACCGCCCCCCCCCCCCCCTTCCTCCCACCTTACACATACATACCGCCAACCTGGATGATCAGAACTCCCATAATCCTTTGCCCGGCTGTCATTTTAACCTAAGATGAATTCCTGCAGAACGGAGCTGAATGCTGAGAAGATAAATGATCGTCAATGCAGAATGTATGGGAGCCGTCTGGAAATATATACAAATATACACGCAGGGCCGCGCATAAATCCAGAATGTGCGCATGGAAATCATAGAACAGTGACTCCGGGCAATGACAATATACGTAAATAGAAACCAGAATTGATTTATTAAGTTGAGATGAAAACTTCTTTTTTCAGCAAAACAGCTTGTTGAAGTTTTTTTTTTAACAGAGAATAGCTACAGTGTCATGATAATAAGATTTCCACATTTTTATGGAAATAGGAAAAAAAGCAAAACATAGAATAAGTGGAAAACTAATTAAAGAAAAAAATGAAAAAATGCAAAAACCTAAAAGGACAGAAAAAAAGTGAAAACTCAAAAAGACAGATATAAAAATGAAAGGTTCCCACCCCAAAATTATATTTTGGTTATAGATGAAGCCTAATGGGCTGACTCAGTCCCTGACTTTTTTTGTGCCTTGTGTTTTTCAACATTGAGGTCTCCCTGCCACAACTTTGTTCCTGTCCAAGGAGGACTTCTGGGTCTTACTGGCCGCTACACACGTGCGATTCGCTTAGTTCCCAATCAAAATTCAGACAAATTTCCCAATCCCAATGTATCCGAATGTGTCCTAATCCAATTTCTGTTTCCGAATTTCCGTTTCCGAATTTCGGATCCCGTTCGAATTTCGTTCAAAAACTAAACTGAATCGGACATGTGACTTTTCTTGCCAATCGGATGTGTTTTTCGGTTTAATGCATCCAAAATGGGTCTGAACACGAATTTCCATTACAGCAACATGGGGGCCATATACAGTATATACAATACTAAAGCTGAGGCTCCCAGAACAGAATGGCATTCGGGATCCGAATTTCTGAATTGCATTCGGGAGCTTCTGAATGCCATTCGGGTCTGGGAGCCTCAGCTTTAGTAATATATGTATTTGGCTCCCAGACCCGAATGGCATTCAGGAGTTCCCAAAAACAATTTGGAAATTCGGATCCAGAATGCCATTCGGGTCTGGGAGATTCAGCTTTAGTATTAATATATAACACTTTACTAGCTACTCAACTAGGGCAGCACAGTTGCTTAGTAGTTACACTTCTGCCTTGCAGCACTGGGAGTCCCCAGTTTGCATGCAGTGGTGTAACAATAGCCATAGCTGCCCACGCGGGTGCTATGGGGCCTGGGGGGTGGAAGGGGTCCCATGAAGGATTGCAGACGTTGACCCTGTACCCCTATGACATTTCCAGCTGACATCAGAAGTATAGGAGGAGACTATGCAGTTAGCCGTCATGCTTCCTGTCCCTGATTTAGACTTTAAGGGGTCGTCTGGGGGACCCATCAAAATTTTGCTATGGAGCCCCATGATCTGTAGGTATGTCCCTGTTTGTATGTTCCTCTTGTGTGGGTTTTCTCTGGGTACTCCGATTCTCTCCCAAGCTGGTAGGTTAATTGGCTTCTGTCTAAATCATCCCTGTATGTATGCATGTGAGATAGGGACTTTACATTGTAAGCTCCTGGAGGGCGGGGACTGATGTGATTGTGCACTATGTACAGCGCTGTGTAAATTGTCAGCGCTATATAAATACCTCTAATAAATAAATAACTTTAATTGTGTAGTGAAGAAAAAAAAACTAAATTATGGTCCTCAAAGTCTGATGAATACATTGGAAAATGCAAGACAAGTAGAAGGATTCAACATGCAGAGGATCAGAGTACAGGCCGGGGAGGCAAGAAAGAGATAAAGAGCGAGGAGGGGAGGAGAGAAGAGGAAAGAGGAGAGCAGTGGAGAGAGAGAAGAATGGGAGAGAAAGACAGGAGAGGAAGAAATGAGAGCAGAAGAAACAAGAGTGGAGTGAAAAGAGAAGACTGAAAAGATAAGGAGAGAGGAAAGGCAAGGAGAGGAGAAGAGAGAGCAGGAGAGGAGAGAGTGAGAGGAGAGGGAAGAAGAAAAGGAGGAGCAGAAGAGACGTGAATGGAGAGAGGAAAGTAAAAGAGAGGAGAGAAGAGGAGAATGGAGAGGTGAAGCAGAGAAAAAGAGAGGAGAGGACAAGGGTAGAGAGAAGAAAAAAGGTGGAAGGGGGAGATAAGAGCATAAATAGCAAAAGAAAAGAGAGGAATAAAAAGAAAAGACAACAGGAAAGTACGGGAGAACAGAGGAAAGAGATGACAGGGAACAAAAGGTGAGATGAAATGGCACAAGAAAATAAAGGAATGGAGAGGGGAAAAGTATAGGAGAGAGGAAATGAGAAGAGTGAGTGCAGAAGAGGAGAGGGCAAAGAGGCAGGAAGGGTAAAGAAGAGAAGGGAAGTGAAGAGAAGAAAGAGAAGAGTGGAGAGGAGAAGAATGAGCAGAGGAAAAGAGATGACTGGAAAGAGGAGAGGTCAAGAGAGGAGAAGAGAAAAGATGGGCGGGGGGGAGAAGGGATTGGAAGAGAAGAGAAGAAAATGTAGAAAAAAAAGTATGGAATCAAAAGGGAAGACAACAGGAGAATAAAAGAGGAAAGAAAGAGAGGAGAAAAAAGAGGAGAGAAGAGAGCAAAAGAAAAGACAGGAGAAGATAGGAGGAGCAGGAAGGAGAGGTGAGGAGGAAAAGAGCAGAGAGGAATGAATAAAGAAAAGGAAAAAAAAGACAGAAAAGGGGAAGAGTAGAAATAAGATGGATGGATGGGTGGAGGTCTGGACAAGCAGATGTGACCTAGTAAAACAAAAATCATTTTTCCTCCATCAAAGAGAGCTGGAGTGGCAGAAAAGTTATATTTCATGAACTGCATTTCTATAATTGTAATTATTTAACAAGTTTTGCACTGCTCAAGCGAAAATGAACATGAAAAACACACCTAATCTATTTTTCATTAGAGATACTTTTAAGCTCTCATTAAATCATATTTTATAAATGTCCAGTATGAATATTTCATTCCTTTCTGATGGGCACGTTTCAAAACACGGTTTTACATCTCTCCGAGTCTGCAGCGAACATTCCAGAGTGAGATCTCCCTGATAGATTTCAAGAAGGAAGCCCTCCGCCAATAGTAACAGGTTGTGTATATATTTATATATAGTGGATGATACAAACTTTCCTTTTTTTTTTACACAGGTTTGAATACACAGCAACATATGAAAAGGGAAATTTTCCTTCACTGTCCTTGTTCCTTCATTGATTTGCCTTAACTCACTGCAGCTCCCTTCAATGGTTTGACAAATTCCTCTTTTCGGGTTGTTGTTAACGTCTGTTGATATGACAACTCGGCTTTGTGATCTTGCCACAGGCGGTGGTGCAGGATTGGATTTTTATTTTAAGCAACAAAGTGTACCTTTGTGATAAAAATAAAAATGAACTCCTATGTTGTCCCTGATACTAGGACATTTCCTGTCCGCTCTTAATAAACATTTCTTTGCAGCACATACTTTGTTATGTTTTAAAGCATGCACAACAAACATATGTTGAGGGGAAGAGAAGAAGAGAGGTGACAAAGGCAATCTAGGGATATATACAACACGGCATCCCACCTATAGATTTGCATGCTGCTTTTTTAACCTTGGTGACTATTTTGTTAGATATACCAGGAACATTGAAAGGGAGGTATGAGATGTTTGCTACTAGGTACAACTGCATGCAGGAAGCTCTGAGTCTGCAGGCAGAATCAATTAATGAATACAAGGACGTATTCATTAACTGGCACAACCCACTCCCCTCTTTCCCGATTCCTCCACTGGCTTCCATTCCCCACCCCTCTATGCCAGAGCCTCAACTGGCTTTCATCTTCTACTGCTCCCTGCCAATCCCTCCACAGGCTTCCATCACCCACCCCTCTCTGCCAATCCCTACACTTGCTTCCATCCACTGCTCCAAACTGCCAATCCCTCCCCTGGATTCAAATTCCTCTGCCCCTCTCTGCTCATTCCTACACTGGTTTCCATCTCCTACCTCTCTCTGCTAATCCTTCTACTGGCTTCTATCCCTCTCTGCCAAACTCTTCACTGGCTTGCCCTTCCATCCCTCTCTGCCAAACTCTTCACTGGCTTGCCCTTCCATCCCTCTCTGCCAAACTCTTCACTGGCTTGCCCTTCCATCCCTCTCTGCCAAACTCTTCACTGGCTTGCATCTCCGTCCCTCTCTGCCAAACCCTTCACTGGCTTCCATCCCCTGGCCCTCTCTGCCAATCCATCTACTGGCTTCCATCCCCTGCCCTACTCTGCAAATCTCGCCACTGGATCCTGCTTGCCCAACAAATCAAATTCTAAAATACTAACAACATACAAAGCTATCCACAACTCTTCCCTGAGCTACATCACCAAGCTTCTCTTTAAAAAAAATCACCCAAACTGTCCTCTTTGCTCTTTCCCAGACCTCCTGTTCTCTAGCTCCCTGATCACCTCCCCCCATACTCACATCAAGGACTTCTCCAGAGCCTCTCCCATCCTCTGGGACACACTACCAAAATCTGTCCAGCTATCTCATACTCTGTCTGCCTTAAGAGGATCCCAAAAACTCATCTCTCCAAGGAAGTCTATCCTACTATACCAAACAGCTGAACTGTTACTTTCTCCATCAAATCCCTTCACAGTTATTACTTTTTAATATCCCTTATATTGTAAATAGCTGCACAAACTATATACATCTTGTTATATATTATTAATAATAATAATAATAATAATAATATTACACTAGGCTAAGTGTTTCATTTGCAAAGGAGATACAAAATGTACACTTTAACTGCTAACCTCCATTACTGAAATTATTTTGTTTATGTTTATCTCAAGCTGCTCCTAGAAGCTAGCAGTGCGTTTGATAGGGCAGACAATGACATCCGTCACCCTGTCACATGGAAGAGAGCCAACCAATTCTGGCGTTCCACCAACAAACACAAAGCAAACTGTGCTGTATCAGCAAAACTCCCGCACACAAAGTGAATGTGTTAAACATTTTAAAGGAACCTGCACTGAGAGAAATGCACAGGCCGGCATTGTTGACCGTTTTAATTAAATACAAACTGCCTGGTCACCTCTAATCTCAGCTGTAACCATTTACCTGATGTTTCAATTAAAATAGCACACAGCCTTCAGGAACAGCTCAGGCAAGTAACATAAAAATAATTGCAGACTCATAAATTGTAGTCAGCCTTTAGATTATAGCAGCCATTAGTGATGAACAACCTGGGCTGGGTTCGGTTCATGGGAAAATCCGCAAACCAAGCCTGAAATCGGTGAAGCCTGATACAGTGCCTGAGCCCCTTTGAAGTCTATATGAGTCTTATTTTATTTTTTTTCTGGCCTTTTAAAAGGCCAGTTTGTAAGATTTTGATCATAAAAGGGCATTGATAACTAGGCACTGCCAGTGGGGACATGCACCAATGCAAAAATAATTGTCGAGAGGATCTTTTAATAAGGCTTAAAGGGCAATATTTAAAAAAATCCTTTAAATAACATGCTTTGGGATGCACCTGCACATGACGTGGCAGATCTGTACAATGCACGGCTGCAAAAGTGACATTTAGAAAGTTAAAAAAAATACTATTGCCATTCATTGAAATTTCCCGGCTGCTTCGTTCTGTTTGCAAACAAAGATGGGGATTCTCCTCAGTATCCATATCAGACACTTATACTTGGTAAGAGTCTGGGGCTGCTTTAGTTCTGTCGGTAAACAAAGTGGCTGAGCATTCTCCTCCATATCCATACCAGACCCTTATGCTTGGTTAGAGTCTGGTATGGATTTTAATAGGGGATGTATATGAAGATGATGATCCATTGTCAGGCACAATGAGCAATGCTCCAGCAACCCACCTATACGACTGTGATACACACAGCAACAATGGTCATCTCACATCACGAATGAATGCTACCAAGTAGACATGTGCGATTCGTTTCGTTCCGAATCGAAATTCGGACGAATTTTCGGAAATTCGGACATTCGGATGTATCCGAATTCCAGACATAACGAATGCAAACGAATCCGAATTTCCATTTCCGAAATTCGGTAGCGTTCGTACGAACGTTCGTTTCGTTTTCAGTTCTTATTCGTTTCTTATTCGTTTCGTTCGTTGGAGCAAAGTGACATTGCTGCAAACGAACGAAACGAATAAGAACTGAAGACGAAACGAACGTTCGTACTAACGCTACCGAATTTCGTCCGAATCCGAATCCCGAATCCGAATTGACTTTCACACCCGAATCCTGAAAAACGAAATAACACAAATCCGAATTTAAAATGAAACGAAACAAATTTTTTGGCAGTGCACATGTCTACTACCAAGCGCTACTGGAATGTACACGGCAGCGCTGGGGGACCTGGCTGGCCTCCTTGACCATACAAAGGCATGGCCATATTTGGTCAATTATGTCAATGTGAAACAAGCCAGCGGGTGGGAAGTCATTCATTTAGTAGCGGTAGTGATACCACCACTAAATGAATAACTTCTTGTTGCAGCAACTGGAGGTGTGGATGGCAGACTAGGCCAGATCTCAACATTTAGTTCACCTATTCGGCAAACCGTGAAGAGCTAGAGTCTGGGTCATACTGATCGCTAAATCTTAAGCTCATCCCTAGTAGACCTACATTACTGACACATACTAGGACTAGCTTGCATGAAAAAAAAACAAGTCTTCATAAAAAACTGCGGTGCCAATTTTCTAAATACTTTTACGCAGTTGATAAGAAAGGCTGATTAAGGTTGTCAGTAAAGTCAGTGAAGAAATGTAAAACTCTGTAAAAACTTATTGTAGTGCAAACCATTCTGTTGAATACTGTATTGATAGGCTAAAGGGGAAGTTCTCTTCAGATAGATAGATAGATAGATAGATAGATAGATAGATAGATAGATAGATAAAGCATTTGATTTACATAGATATTAAAAAATGAAAGATAATTATTAAGCACATTAATTAATTAATTAATGTATATGCTTATTATTAAAATGATTATAATTTGATTTTCATTTATGTATTTATGTAATATGTTTGATTATTTTAATGTTTTTATTTTTTTTTACATGTTTCTGAAGTTCAGCTCTAAATTAGGCAATATGGTTGCTATAGGTGGCCACAAAATTTTAGAGTGTCCATTATTTTTACAACAGCTATCCTCAAAAAAACCCCCACACAGACACAAACACACACACAGACACACACAGAGACACACACAGAGACACACACCCACACACATTTTTTATTTCTTTAGTGCTTTCTTCTTTACATCACTCTTTTCATGCTTAGCATGGATCCCTGGCATTTTCATTGAAAAACGGTGACTCTAAGTGGCCCAGTTTCTATAAAACATGTATGAGCTGTCCTATGTCTCCAAGGCCGGCTTCTACATACCGTCTACACTGCATTGTACGAGCAACTCCGACGGCTCTCCTTTAATTAGTGAAGAGATGTGGCAGATAGTACATCTTACCGTGACATTTCTCTGGAATTCCGAAGGTTTGAAAGCATAAAAAAATATGGGAAAATGTCGCTTCTCATACCTGTGCCGCACTGACATCAATAAAACTTTTATTAGCGTGTAATTGGATGTGTGACACTTTCGTCTCCATTTAAAGGTGATTTGGCTAGTTTTGCTGAGGGTGTTAAGAGGCCCGTAGATGAGTTTCTGTTGGCGATATGGCACCGGCTCCATGTCCAATAACAAGGGATTGTGGGACAAGGAGGTAGGGGCAGCAGGTATAATGGTCCAGCAGTGGCATCCTTTTGCAGGATAGCTGTGGCTTATATGGACCATTGTAGAAACAAGATGCCACCAGCACACCTGGATATGTGCCCAAACAAACGTCCTTTATTGATGCATATTGTCACAAAAATGGCAACATTTCGGGACCGAGCTGGGTTCCTTCACCTGGCTCAGTATGGAACATCTAAGGACAAATTATTATACATCTCCCATCACACTCCTGACAGATAAGTCCCTTGGTAATCTATGGTGGGTGCTGCAGTGAGAAGTAGATGGCGCCGCATATACAACGAAGGGAAGAGGAGTCACCGCACTCCAAACCAATACATCTTTATTGCTGCTTGTTCATAGGATCATAAGGAAAACAATGGGTTTTTTGTTTTGTTTTTTTGTTTTGTTTTTTTGGGGGGGGGGGGGGGACACAGAGTCCACAATGTGTTTGCCTTATGAAGGGGCCCAGTGTGGACTCGAGACGTTGTTTTCTTTAAGAAATGAACAAGCGTCAATAAAGACGTATTGATTTGGAATTTGGTGTGCCGGTGACTTATCTTTACATCTAAGGGCAAGATTGAAAGAGAGAACTCCCACCATAAGCAGGAGCAACAAAACTGAGGACAAAAAGTCCCAGGAGAGATCCGACTAAATGTAGTATTTATATTACAAAGCTACTAAAAGCTATTTTTTATGTGAAGAAAGAGGAAAGCGTTCGATAGATGAGGTTGCAATAGAATCCCTTAGGTATATCGGGCAACCTAAGGTACAAAAAAACGCGTGCTTGGAATATTTCTGTCCCCGCACAGGATGGTCACTCTCCATGCTCGCTGGGGTGGAGTTCGGAAGATCCAGAGCTTGGTAGCTAGAGGGAACTGATGTGGTGCGAGACAGCAGAGGTGCCCAGAAGGAAGAAATTACGTAACCGCTTCTTCAATTTAGAGTTTTATTCCACGAAACATATACATAACTAACACTGTCTCAAAGCGTTTCGTGGGTCTAAGCTGGCCACTTCCTTAAAAGAGAACTATGAGGTGAGTGATTTCCAGATCGGGAATCTTCAGCTGCGGCGTCTCAGTATACCGTGAGCTACAGCTCGCGGTATACTGAACCTAGGGTGACGGGAGGGCGCTAGTTTGTGTCCTCCCGTTACCCTAAGGAGAACTATGGGGAAAATACTTAACCCCATAGTTCTCCTTTAAGAGGGTGTGACAAGACACTTTAGGATGAACGGTAGCGTCTCCTGGCATGTCTAACCCTAAGAGGCATTCTTGTTTCGTCTCAACATCTAAGGGCAAGGCAAAATTCAATCAAGAATGTTTTTTTCTTTACATAGCATGTCCATTCACACTTGTGCTTTGAGGCAGCGTGTGTTACCTCAACACATGGCAATGCCCCTGCTCTATGTGAAGTGCATTGAGGTGCCATTCATTGTACAGTATTGTCCCACGCATACCCTGCAGCGCACCATGACACATACTGTATACCATGCATTGTGGCGTAATGAATTTTCAAAAAGGGTCATGTAAATTTTTCCATTCATTGTGGTGGTTTTGTAATGGAAGGGCTTCCTCAACAAAACGCACATTAACACGTGTGCATTGTTGCTTAAGTGTGATTGGGCCCTTAAAATGTCTAACATGCAGTCTGTCAAGCAGTAAGTCGGATGGGGTTCTTCAAAGCAAATTTGTACTTAGGGGAATATACAGGTTGGCACTGCTGACCGCCTCTTGTGAATATGCTCATTTTGTGGCTTTCATCATGATCCAATGGACTCAAAAGAGTCTGAATCGCTACCCTGGAGCAGGTAGTCAATCCAGGAGCTCAGGGGGTTTTGAAGTCAAAGGATCACTATGGAAGCGAGGTAACTAGCCCTTTTGGGTGTAGTACAGGTTTCCTTTAACCCCCGAGACTTCCAGTAAACTGATCTTCAGATTGACTTTGAACCCTAAGGTGAAAAAATTCAGGCAAAAGTGTTCCCATGTGTTCTGAGCTCCACCCTCTGTAGACCTCACCATGGGACGTTGAAGGGATGAGGTCCAAAAATGGAACCAAAAAGTGGTCAGCAGAGGCACCCATTGAAAACAAAGGTGCTTCTTCAGGAAGGTCAATATTTATTGATTATAAGAACAGTTTAAATCACACTTTTAATACGTTTCGTGGCTCTTAGGTAGCCACTTTGCCAGAAAACAGTATACAATACACTTTAATGGGAGTGATCTGTGTGCTTTCCTTCAACCTGGAGTATGCTGTCTGTAGGAGGTTGTATAGCATGGAATCATAGAACAAGAGACTGCACACAGGGCCGGATTTACTCTCTCTGCTGCCCAAAGGCCAGGTTTCTCAATGCGCCCCTACCACCCCACCCTTCCCAATGGAGAATGGCACACCTGCAGGCTGCATACAAGTGATCTCGGCGATCACTTGTACAGAGCAAGGGGTGGCTTCCCCACTGTACATTTAGCTTTGCTTGCCCAAAGCAGGGCTAAATGTAAAAAACAACTTACCGCCCAGCGACCGGAACTGCATGTCCTGGGTGTCGGGAGATAGGAATTTCACACCCCTGCTGCCCCTCTACTCCCTGCTGCCCCGAGGCCAGTTCTTGGTTGGCCTTCTGGGAAATCCGGCCCTGGCTGCACAAGTCCTGTGACAATCTTTCTGAATCTTGCTGTACCGGATTCTGCATACGCAGGAGGTAGTTTCGCTCCTGACATGAGCACACTTGCATCACTTCCTGGATGGGATTTGGCACCGTTACTTTGGGGCGGTCTTTAAACTTATTTGTTGTCCTCTGTATTTATGCACTAAAAGCCTGATTCCGTAAAATGAATTAATATGCATATATTGTTTTTCCATCCTTTTCAAAGTTGAAAGGAAAATGATAGCCTGCGTGATCCGTCAGCTTCCCGGCAGCGCACTCACCCGCTGGGCGCTAATGATTACGTGCGATAACATGGAGGCAGGAGCAGCTGAGGTGACATGAGCATACATGAGGCTAAATGCAATTATTACACAAAAACACAGCGTGCACATCAAACGCAGAGCTGCAACTCATCGTTTTAAGGAGCCTATATTTAAAATAAAATCGTCACCATGGCAACACAGTGATTAATATTCACACTCGCCGTGGATCTGGTCTGCGAGCGCGCTTCTAGCCCTAAATTTGCTTTATTCGCTTAAGGTGGACCTGTAGCCAAACAGTTTAAGCTGAGAGAACAACCTCACTGGGGTGCATGGGTAAAGATAAATAAAATGGATGAGATGCCTTTCTGGGGGGAAAATGCTGGCCCAGGCTCCCTTCGGCCCTGCTCCTATAACTAAAGGCCTAGGCAGCTGGTTACATGATCTCAGTGAAAGGAAGGATCAGCCAGTTTAAATTGTGAACCTCCCCTTTAACCACAACTTGACCAATTCACCTGGTCTGTATGACCTCCAAAACTGAAGGGGCCTTAAAAAAAAGTAATGCTTTTAGCCCTACATCCAACCCACTTGTTACATTATGTCATTAGAGGGGTGGAGCTTTGTTCTCCCACTTTAGACCAGGGCAGGGGTGACAACATAAAGATGAGTGGCCATACAGAGATCCTAACTTTTTTAAAACTTTTTCCGCATGTGGCCAACTGATGTGTAGAGACCAAATCCGCAGTAAGGTCAGCAAAACTTTTTGTTCCAGTCCATTCCCTTCAAGCGTCCTACTGTACATCTTATGTTTGCATTCCACCTAATTCATGAAGTCAAGACATGGAAAGTTGGGATTGTGAAATTCTAAGATTTAAGTGCCTCATCAGCAGATAATAGTCCAGATATAGATTTATCAGAATTGTCACAATCCTGGGAACCTTTGGTCTCTGGGTTGTCCCCCACCTGCCTTTGGATCACCCATTTGCACTGTGCTTCCGTTTGTTGCTGACTCAGCTTGGACTTTGACTCTGCTTCTTCTGGACTACCCTTTGGACCTGTTGCCTTCGGTTTGTTGCTGACCAAGCCTGGATTCTGACACTGAGTTCCCATTTCCTTTGGTACTGCGCAATTTTAACTACTGACTATTGACCCCTGGATGACACCATACAATGAGTAGTCCCTTTCAGTGTTATTGTATTGCTGGTCCTGTTCTACCTACACTTCGCTCATCGGGTCTATGCATATCCCGACTACGAGATTCCCATCTGTCTCTCCGCCTGACACCGGGATAACAAGACTACCGGTCAGGAAATTGGAGCGACGGCTGGGACTTCTTGGCAGGCCTAACAAGAATAAGATTTTTAAAAAAGCAAGCCAACATGCTTCGGTGCTCAGGGAAAACCCCCTTCACAAGGACTACAAAGATACAAGATACAAAGATCTATGACTAGGTACAATGAAAACATGGTCTTACAATCATATTTGAAATGTATGCCTGCCTGCATAGTTAATGTATGTATGCCTGAAAATGTTGTTCTCAAGATATAGATAAGACCCACCCAAAGCATATAAATAATCACGTAAATACCGTATTTTTCACTCCATAAGACGCACTTTTTCCCCTAAAATGGGGGGGGGGGGGAAATGTGCTTGCGTCTTATGGAGCGGATACCTATCGCCCGATGCGCGGGACATGCAGTTTCGGGCGCCAGGTGAGTAGTTTTTTGTACATTCAGCCTTGCTTCTGCCGAGCAGAGCTGAATGTACAGTGGGAGCCGCTGCTCATTTAATACAAGTGATCTAATTAGAACACTTGTATTAAATCGAGCGATCGTGTCCGCCCCCCCCCGCCGTGGTTTTCGTGGTCCCCCGCTCCTCTGGGGGACCGTGACCATGGCATAGAAGCTCACCATAAAACCCCTTGAGCAGACGAAGAACGTTGTTCTGTGTGATTACTGAGACTGTGGCGCTGTAATGATTACAGCGCCACCAGTCTCAGCGGTCACTAACTGCAGCTTCTGTCACAGAATCCCTGTCACAGAATCCCTGCGTCCTATGGTCCGGAGCGCCTTATAGAGCGAAAAATATTTTAAATATTAATGAGGGGCCACTTTGGCCCAAGAACAAGTCCATAATAGTTCAGTAGCACTTTAAAGCCCATTGCACCTATAACCAATCTTAAAATAGTTCCTGGTTTCATCAGCTCCTGAGCCTTCCCACCTGAAATTGCTACCTTGGTAGCCTGACAAGACTTTCAACTATGTGCGTCAAGCAATTAACACCTATGCAGTGTTCCTGACACCAAGGATGGGATTATATAATTATATAACTTAAACAGGGTGATTCAACAACATTCACACCTCCAATTCTGTTCTTGGCCAATCAGCATCTACACATTCAATGGTGGTTGGAAGAAGGTGTCTACCTGTGTGGATATCAATGCTGAGGTATGTTCCTGATAGTGTGGGGTATAAAAGCCGAGGGATGTTACCGACACTCATTAAAACTGAAGAAGCGGCTTGAATAAGCTACAAAACGTCATCAATATTTCAGAACAAGTCCAGTTAATCTCACCCTCTTACAACTGGGGCCCTTTGTGTTCTTTCTCATAAAGAGTGGCTGTCAGTCTTTATAAAGGCACCATATGAATAGTTCTTTATAGTACCAATAAACTAATCCTCCACTATCAAACTAGCTAATATGAGGAAACCAGGCCCATCTTAGACCTAGAAGTACTTCTAATTAAAAAACACACAGTGCACGATGAAATGTCAGTAATGAAACCAGAGATGATGTACTTTTCACTGCGGAGCGGTCCCAGGAGAACGCTCGATATATCTTTCAGAGCTTTCCTGCAGAATACATCTTTCCACAAATGTCAACTCATCAAAATTTCCAGTGTTGAATATTCATGCAAAAAAATTATAGGTTTCCATTGCTCGCGCTGCATCAAACCGGCTAGGGCGTATGGTCTCTGCTGCTCCACTTAAATTGATGACTGTGACAGGTCTTTGGAGACTGGACTCTAATGATGCGTTCAACTAAAATGCCTATATATATATATATCTGCATATCATTAGACTGGACTCTAATGATGCGTTCAACTAAAATGCCTATATATATATATATCTGCATATCATTAGACTGGACTCTAATGATGCGTTCAACTAAAATGCCTATATATATATATATCTGCATATCATTAGACTGGACTCTAATGATGCGTTCAACTAAAATGCCTATATATATATATATCTGCATATCATTAGACTGGACTCTAATGATGCGTTCAACTAAAATGCCTATATATATATATATCTGCATATCATTAGACTGGACTCTAATGATGCGTTCAACTAAAATGCCTATATATATATATATCTATCTATATCTATAGATATGTAGATCTATAGATATATATTATATATATAATATATCTTTACACATATATATTTTTTTCTTTCTAGGGTACCTGGGATTCACAGTGATCAGGACTATTGCTAGAAGGTGCGACAGTCAGCGGATCTCAAATAAAGATTAATAGATTTGGTACTTTATTCCTGTGTCATGCATAAATCTAAAAGGCGCAATTAAGTAAGGAACCCTAATTACAAAAATCATTAATGAACTAGTAATTGCAATCCTTGCCGCTAACGTTCCTCGTCTGGTGGAGAATTAATCATTGTATATATAAAAAAAAAAAAAAAACAAAGAAGGGAAGGAAAACATTTGAGTTGATAGAGCGGGGTCAGATGAATTGGTTCGAAAATTAGTTTAACAGTTAAATGGGAGCTTCCTTGGAAATGCGGTCAAATTAAGTTTTCAGTTCATTATAAACTGCAGGTTAGAGTGATTTAGAAAGAGTAGTGGAGATAAGAGAGAGAGGGAGAGAGAGAGAGAGAAAGAAAATGGGGGACAAGAGAGAAGAAGACAAGAGGTGAGGAGAGGAGGAAAGGGAAGGGAAAAAGAAGAGAAGAGGAGAAGAGAAGAAAAAAGGGGTTGAGTTACAAGAAGAGTAGAGCCAAGTATTGCTCACTTAAAGTGGGACTAAACCTAACATATTACCCTCCCCTAATGAAAGTTCACTCTACATACTGTCCATACATAGCATCAAAATCCTTTAAATCCCCCTGCCTAGCTAAACATTATTTTACATGTTGACAAACGCTTGTGCATGCCTAGTTTGTCATTCATTCACGGCCTCCCCAGCTTGCTGGGATCTGTAGAGTGACTTGTCAGGACGATGTAAGCCTCTACTTTTATGCCTCCCTCTCTCTAGTCTTTCTTCTTACTTAAACCCCAGGCATGTTATGCGCATGGATGGGATTTATTGATGACATCCATTGGGGGCGAAAGAAGGGATATAAGAGAAGAAAATGGTGAGATACACACAAGAGGGCTTTGGCTTCATCAATGAGGAGGTTGATAACCAGGTAACTGAGGAAGGGAGCAAATACGGGTTTTCTGAGCATTTATCAAGGATGTGCCAAACTTTGGAAATTAAGTTCTGGATTTTCCTAAAGTTTAAATCAACTTTAACTTAGTGAATAAGGTGCAGATGTGTTCAATGTGTATCATTGTTTTTGATGTTTCTTGTACATGATTGGCTATTTAAGGTGAACGCATCTTAATTTTTATTTCCTGAGCTAAGTAAACATTTACTCTTCAAACCCAACGGTGTCTACTGCCTTGCTAAATTAACCACATTGAGTGAGGGAGAATGAGAGAAGTGTGAAAGACAGAAATAGAGAGGAAGGATATGAAAGGGAGAGAGAGTGAGAGAGTGAGAAAGGAAGGAAAAGGAAAAGAAAGGAAAGGAAAAGGGAAAGAAACAGGAAAGGAAATGAAAAGGGAAAAGGAAAGAAAAGGGAAAGAAAGGGAAAATGAAAAGAAAGTAAAAGGGAAAAGGAAAGAAAAGGGAAAGAAAGGGAAAAGGAAAGGATAAGGGGAATAAAGGAAAAGGAAAGGAAAGGAAAAGAGAAAAGAAAGGAAATGAAAAAGAAAGGAAAAGGGAAAGGAGAGGAAATGGGTGTTAATGGGAAGGGAAGAAAGGAGAAAGGAAAGAAAAGGAAATTAAATGAAAAAGAAAGAAAGAAAGGGAAAAGGAAAGAAAAAGGGAAAGTAAAGGAAAAGAGAAAAGAAAGGAAATAAAAAGGAAAAGGGAAAGGAGAAGAAATGGGTGTGGAAGGGACGGGAAGAAAAGCAAAGGAAAGATGGGGAGGCAGAAAGAATAAGCAAAGCCAAATAGAGAGAGGAAGAATGATTCCCAATTAGTGTCAGTTTGAAGAAGGACAAGTTTTGCAGTCTGATCTGCAGAGAATACATTCCTCATTTTATTTTTTAATTAGATCTGATTTGTTTTCTCTAACCTGTAAAACAATCATCTTTATTGCCATTGTTATCCTGTACACGGATATTTATACCTTCAGGCATTCATCACCTCTCTACAGAAAAAACACAAGTAAACTTGCTGGCACAGAATATACACAATTGTATTACACATTCAAGTTTTCCTATTTTTACCCTAAGTAGGCCATATGTAGGCGCGGATGCCTGTTACAAGGGCTCCTTGACTTGTAAATCTTGTCTCACTGAAGTAAGCAGCTGAGTGATTTTATTATCTTTTTCATCCAGCTAGTGAGCTCTTTACGTGTAGACGCTGGAATCATAATAGGGTTTCTTTTCACCTCTTAGCGATAAAAGTTGCTATTTTCCCTTTTACTGGTAATGTATGCAGTATATGTGATGGAATGAAGACATGAAAGATGGATACCACATAGAGGATGAAGATTTATTTTTTGTTTCTGTGTGTGGCCACTGCTTTATCTTCCTCTACATCAGCCCTAAGCATACTTGGGCCAGGGAAGAGAAAGACTCATCTACTATGATCTGTTTCAGAAGAATCAACAAGAAGGAATTCAATATGGAAATAAATGTAGGATATTTAAGAGATAAGGCATCTGAATGGGCAACTGCCCTGTTTTAGGCTAATGCACACCAATGGAATATGTTCCCCACTGATCTGCTGCTCAGGTGACATCATTCACTATTTTATAAACTGGCAAATGTTCCTTGGTACAGGTAACAAGGGGAGAGCCCCGTAAAGAGGTAAAGTAATCTCTTATTAGGTCTACGGTGTCACAGGAGACCGAGTTTCACCCCCTAATACCCAGCATCTCCTTTGTCACCTATAGTTCATCCCTAAGGGCCCCCAGTTTTTCCTCTGATCTCTGAATATTAAATGTGACACGGGCAATTTTTAGGGATTCTGTTGGGAGCACAAACATGCATGTCTGCCATCTCTGACAGCTTTCTGTAGCAGCCCATTCAGTGAATATGAACGTGGGGCCCTTCAGTGATGTCAGAAGCTGCAATTGAAGCCCCTTATATCAAGTAAGTTGACCACCACTGCTGTAACTGTGTGAAAATGTTAGTTGGAGTCAGGGCTGGTGCTAGGATTTTTGCCTAGACAGGCAAAGTGAAAAAAAAAAACATAGCGCAAGTATCGGGTCATTTTGACAAGTACAAGTGCCCTGTTTTTTCCGCCCTCACCCTGCAGCGCCCTCAGGCGGCCGCTTGCCTTGCGGTTGCGCCGGGCCTGGTTGGAGTTGGGCTTTAATTTGTTTGACAATCTATTTGCAAATACATGTCCACCTTTCCTGTTTACAGATTTCCTGGCAAGATAAACAGTTAATAAACTATGTTAAAGAGGGGCTCAGAAAAGAAAAAACTGCTGTAAAAAATAAGTCAAGGAAACTGGACTTGCTGTATTTTTCTTGAAGACGTTTCCCTGGTCATCCAACCAGCTTTCTCAATTTAGAATGACTTGTACAAAAATTATCTGGGAATAAATATGGTGGATGTTGTTCCAATCCACATAATCTGTTATTTGTTACAGATTTACCATGACCTGGATGAATGAGAACCTTCACATACAAAAACTGCTGTGTTAATTCTAATGACAGACTGCATTATGTATGTCCTTTTTTGTTTTTTTTTGCCTAGAGTTATACTTTAATTCAGACAGGTTTGACTTTCCAAGACGTCTTTATCAAGAAGTTCCAATGACGGCGGACAAGAAACAGACGTCAGTCGCTAATCTGAGCGGTGCGGATAGTGGTGCGCCAGAGGCTGCTACTGTATTGTGTTCCCGGGAATAATAAATGACTATGGTGCGTGATGGAGAAGAGGGGGAGAGCCACGGGGATGCATTACAGAGCTCAATCAGACAGTTGGGTCAGTTAATGTATGAGCCCCGGCAGGCCACATTCATCTTCCCGCCTGTCTGAAAATCCAACAGCTTGTACACAAAATAGACTGCGGTACCCCGGCAGAAACTAGACCGATAAACATAAATAAAGGAACTGAGCGCAGGTCCTGTGAGTGAGAGAAGACTCTGGACACCAAACTAACAGCTGCAGGCTAAGTATGGATTTGCTGCCCAGATATCTAACTGATGGGAATATCAGACAGACAGACAGACAGAAATAGTTTGACCTCAGACGGGTTAGTTGTGCTGCCTGAAGAGTCACCTAATGCGCTTACCCAATGCCTCTGTAGTCAGTCACAGGCTTGGATAGGTAGATAGATAGATAGATAGATAGATAGATAGATAGATAGATAGATAGATAGATAGATAGATAGATAGATAGATAGATAGATAGATAGATAGCTTGAGGACACTTGACCATTGCACCTATGTAGGCTTGTTGGACATTTCATTCCAAAGCCATGGGCATTTATATGGAGTTGCCATCTCTCCTCCACTTTGTGGCAATAACAGCCTCCATTCTTCTGGAAAGTCTTTTCTCAAGATTCTGGAGGGTGTCTGAAGGAAATTGTTCCCATTTGTGAGGTCAGGTCCTGATGTTGGATGAGAAGATCTAGCTAGTAATCATCCCAAAAGTGTAGAGTAGGGTTGAAGTCAAGCTTCTGTGCAGGCCACTTCAGTTCCTCCACACCAAACTGGTCAAACCACATGCACAGGGGTACAGTCACGCTGGAACAGAAAAGGGCCTTTCAGAAAATTGTTGTCACAGAGGAGCTTACAATTGTGCTAAAATGTCTCTGCATGCTGTGACATTAACAGTGATCTTCATAAATTAAGTTATTTGGAGTGGGATCCAAATACATATTTTTAACTGGTAGATGTTTCTGAACTCTATGCATTCATTTTCTCAAAAATGTATAACAGCTGGTGCAGGTTGGTACATCACTATCCAGACATCTCAAAAGTTAGGAGGCAGCTGTCATTTTTAAGGAACATTGGTTACAGGGCTCCTGGGATTTGTGAATCCCTGTTTGAATGTATGAATTTACATATGTATATATTAAGGATACACAATACCATTTTTTCCAGACCAAGTACCAATACCGATACTTGTCCAAGTCCTCACAGATACCCATCACTGATACATGTCATGTGACAGTTTTTCTAAAACAATACAGACTAATGATTTCAGGACAGTGGTGGAGCACCAGAGCCAGGTCCCAGCTGCAACCGCTCCGACCCTGGTAGTTCTCATGAAAATGCCAATTTCCGGCACTGGTATCTGAACTGGTATCTGAACATCCCTAATTGAAACAATAAACAATAATTTTAAATGGGTAATTAATGAAATAAGCACACAAATGTGCACTGTAATGGTAATTTACTGAGCATTGTATTTTAGTGAGATGGGAGGAACCTGCAGGAAACCCCAATCAAAAAAATAGAAAGGACATGTAGGCTCCAGGCCATACCTTGTAGCATCAGGAGTAATCATTTAGCTGCCATAAAAATAATGACACATTGATCCTATAAAAAGTAGGATAATACTCTAATACATATAATGAGATTCTCTTAGCTTCCTGGATTGCCTGTGGCTGAGACATGGTAATATTCATAGACTGGTTATTTAGGCTCTATTATCTACAAGTTTTCAGTTGGGCTCCTTTCCCTTAAGGGGTTCTTTCTCCTTCCCTGTTCAGGTTCCTATCCCTCCCCTGGTTATTCTTTTCCCTTTCCTTTCCTCTCCCTGGCATGTCTACTTCTGCTTCACTGTTTGGGCTCCCAGTATTTACTTTACCCTTCCTTAGTTGAGCTATTCATGAAGCTGTTGCCTTCCCAGCATTGGCTCCATCCTTTGGTTTGGCTTCCTTTCTTTCCCTGGCTGGGCTCCCTTCCTACACTGCTTGGGCTGCCTTCCCTACACTGGCTGGGCTCCCTTCCCTATCCTGGTTGAAATCCAAAACTTCCTTTGTTGGACCTTCCATTTCCATATTACGGCATCATTTCCACGGTCCCTATGAGTGTAATATATTTATCACACATGTGTATGAATTTATTCAGCAGTTATTTTTACATATATGCAGAGCAAGGAATTGGGAACATTTGCTGCCCACACAGGTTTATTTACTCAACAAAGTGGAATAAAAAAAACAAGATTTCAAACTCCTATGAAAATGAACAAAAGTGATAGAGTTGCTTCAAACAAAGCAGCAGGGTTGCATCCGTCTCTTCTGCACATCAATACTTAGCTTTACAAATACTTGTTAGGAGTGCAGGTATTTTTAACACAAACTTGCAGGTTGGCTGTCGCCTTTTTTTTTAAAAAAACCTGTTGGCACTCTTATTTGTACCTTTGTTTATTCTTATTTACAGCAGAAATTAGCATAACCAGCTGGAGCTACGAGGCACCTGCGGAAAGTTGCAAAAACACCGCCAGCATTAAAGGGAACCGAGCCAAAGTCCCATCCTGAATTTATAACCTAGCTCATCACCAACTCCGAACAAACATGCAGCTATTAAACTTGGAACTCCCAGCATGCATTGATGTTCCGGGTCAGTGACTCCTTAACTATGGATGATGATCACAACTCCAAACTTTATCGGAAAAAATTGGAGTCAGATGCCATCATATTTCTTCACTGAGAGAGAAATCAGTAAAATCAATGTGTAGTAGACTTTTGAAAGAGTCAGATTTTGATTGAATGGGGAGCAAAAGTTGGAACCAATGTTCCAAAAAGATACAAATACAGTATATACTTTACTATAACACCCCAAATTAAAAGCTACTACCCCCTTGTTTTAAATTGATTAGCCAACAATCACAAAACCTGGGTGTGGATACAAAGACAGGTTCATACAAAGGTACACGTGTACATTTCATTAACCCCCTATCAAGAACCACTATATACAATCTTTGCAACTATCTATTCACAGATTTAGCAAAAATTATAATCCTGGCTATGGGCGTATACTGCTCTCCCATAGGACCATTCTACAGCCTTTGAAGATAAAACATTCATAAGAATCCTGGTCAAAAGCAAAAATTTAATTCAGAGTACATAGTGTATAATTATCAATCAGTGGAACTCTCTTGGATGGAGATCATGGGTCATATGTTTTGCCCTTTTTGTATACAATGTTTTGCCCCATACATGCTTTCCTCTTAACATCAAACATAATATATTCAGAACTGCACTCCCATTAACAAAGCTCATATGACGACACCGAACACAGGCAAGAACCAGCTCAAAATTGGCCAGAGTTACCCATATGAGTGTTGGTTGTGTGATATAGATAGATAGATAGATAGATAGATAGATAGATAGATAGATAGATATATAGCATTGTGCAGGAAGCACACACACACACACACACACACACACACACACACATATGTATATAGCTTCCTGTGTGTCATAGATGAGCATGCATATAGAAAACTAACATTGCACTAATATGCTCAAAAGACATATCAGTACACATATCAGAATATGCTGTTGCATTTCCAGCAATGAAAAGGGCTTTAGTTTTCAAAGGTGTATGCTGTGTTATTTCACTCTTTCAGTCTTATTTTATAGAGGAATCATAGTCACATATCATGAACATCCACAAATGAGTCAAATATACATCAGATAGCTTACAAAATTGCCATATGTGGTCTCTTGGATATGGGATTGTTATATACTTGATATATGTCAACCAAACCAAATTTCAATGGAGCATAAGTATGGCTCACAATGCCATCAGGAAAGTTCAGTAATGCACAAGCCACCTCTAGATACCAGCAGGGGGTATGCAGCCACTGCCACTCGTCACAAGGTGTCTAGCCGACACGTTTCACCATCTTTGCGTTCCTGAAACCCCCCCGTGGGATTGCTTTGTGTAAAGCTTAGGTAGGGCTTTAAAGTGCTGCTAATAGTTGTGGGATCACT
>NW_017306697.1:613236-621265 GCF_000935625.1 Nanorana parkeri | reverse complement strand
CATCCACCAATGGGTTGTGGTTTTTTTTTAAGGTGGAGTGGGGGGCGGGGGGTGTTACAAGCCTTAATGAAAGCTGACGGCACAGTACAGAGTTAATTACTTAGACAGAACTCCCCCAACCCCGCAGATCGAGGGACCTTAGCAGGATTTGTCAGTCCTGGAGTTTGCAGAAACATCATTGTACAAAGTAAACTGCAATTTTTTTTTTTTTATTGTTTAAGTTATGCTATGTGAATTAGAACATGTAAGAAATGTAAAGTGGGTGTTATCCACAATTGGCTATAAAAGTGTAAATAGACTTTAAGCAAACTATATGCGTGTGCACACTAAGGAACAAAATAATACAATTTCTAGACTGTTCATCAAGGAATATCAATATAATCTGAGTCTTTGCAGTATTACTTTCAGCTCAATTAGAGACTACAATAAATGAGATTGCATGGAATGGCATTGGGAATCTCTCTCCAATCCAGCTTTGGATTGAACCGACTCTGATAGCTGACTGTGATCTCATTTGGGCTGCAGTCCCGGAAGCCACAAGAAGAGTCTTTTAGTTCAAGTGTGAAAACAAAATGAACAGTGAAAATTATTTTAAAGCTGCTGAATTTAGCAGCAGGATACGAGGTACAAAACAGTCATAATAATTGTAACTGGAGGAGGCAGAGTGTCATCGGAACACGAGTCAATGAAAAGGAGAGAGATATTGAGGGGTAGCTTAAAGTGCATGTCCAGCCAAAACTTTATGTCCTTAGCTGATCTGATTATCATGACTGAACATACTAGCACTGGTTGGTCTAGCTCATTTCTTGGAAATCTATGTGTAGCAGAGAGAGAGAGAGAGAGAGAGAGGAGAGAGAGAGAGAGAGAGAGAGAGAGATCTTTACATGTAATAGGCCGTATACAAGAAAGCTTCTTGACTTGTAAATCACATCTTACTGAAGTAAGCAGTTGAACGATTTTATTATCTTATTCACTCAGTTAGCGAGCACATTACTGGTATTGACTGGTATCATAATGAGGTTCCTTTTCATCTCTTAACATTAAAAAGTATGTTTTCCCTCTTACCAGTATTGCATACATTGTGTTTCCAGAGGCAGCAAGGTCACTTTATGGCTTTTTTCAGTTACTAAATGCCAAGAGTTATGGTTTGGTGTAGAAGATGAAGACAATGATAAGTATTTCGATTATAAATGTAAACCATGAGAAATAATAATGCAATATATATTAGAATGAGTAATTCCTTCCATCCAGAAAATACTCAAAAACATTTTTTCTTCCATTTTCCTCTATCCTTTCTTCTCTCTCTCTGACAGCAAAGACGAGCAAAATTGAGAGTTTTTGTTCTGCTGCACTTTCACCAAATGTATCAGAATTTCAGCAAAACTCACTGGGGTACCTGGATCGAAACAAAATTTGCAAGTCTAATACTATACTGTTCATATAATACTGTCATACATACTATAGGCCTTTGCCTTTTATTTCATACTTCTTAGAAAAGTTAGGTCAAGATTGGAATAAAAACTAAAATTTTAACCATTTCTGGAAGATAGAACAGCCCATTTAAACTACCCTGGACCTGTTTTTATGCCAAAAAATGGTCCCTTATACAGGTGAAACTCGAATAATTAGAATATCGTGCAAAGTCCATTTATTTTTTTACTAATGCAACTTAAAAGGTAAAACTAATATATGAGAGAGACTCATTACATGCAAAGCAAGATAATTCAAGCCGTGATTTGTCATCATTGTGATGATTATGGCTTACAGCTCATGAAAACCCCAAGAACCCCAAATCCACAACCTCAGAAAAGTAGATTATTACATGCAATCAATAAAACAAGGATTGTACATAGAACAATATCGGACCTCTGAAAAGTACAAGGATGCATATGTACTCAGTACTTGGTTTGGGCCCCTTTAGCAGAACTTACTGCAATTACTTTTGCACGATATTCTAATTATTCGAGTTTCACCTGTAGGCTTCATTCAGATGGATAGGAAGGCGGTGGTAAAAACAGGCGGCTGATCCTGACTGCCCACCTAAAAGTTAACATAGCAGCCGCAGAGCTTTGTATACATGCTGCAGCCATGGGAAATTTTTATGCAGCATGTAGTGTTTATCAAGCGGTGCCGCTTGCCAAACGTAACAATTGCACTCAATGGGACCATGCTGCAACCGTGTACTGCAATAGAAAATCCTCATTGGGCTGCAGAAAAAAAACGCATTTAGGGGGGAGGCAGTATCACCTCCTAAGCACCGGGCAGCCACTACTCTACCCCAGATCTGCAGTGGATTGCTTTTCAGAGGGACGGTAAAGGCTGCCACCCATCTGAACAAGGCCATAAGCTGTCAACATGGGATTAGTAGCGAACATGGCGTATGGTCACAATAGGCCGTTGGTTGCCAACATTGTAACGACTGCCTGTTTGTATCTCGTATATTGTTAGGATTGTCCCCAGTCACTCTTATGTTTTAAGGATTTATATTTTTTGCTTACATATTGCCATGTTTTACCATATTACTGTCATTTTATTACCTGCAGGTGCACTACGTGTGCCGCTATTAATGCCTTTTTTTTTTTGTTCACCGTGGCTTACTCTTCATTTGTTGGCATGACATGGGTGGCTTTAGGAGGCATCATAAGGCTTGCAAAGCAACGTGCAAATATTTTTTTAAAAATGTAAACTTCACCTAAGCAGCGCCGCATGCTAATATGGCTCTGTACATTCCAGTGACGTGCAGTGAAGTCCATTCTCCGGTGAGGCATTTCCCCCTGCCCACCCCCAGCCTGCCTCTGCCTCCTCGCCCCCAACACGGTCACCGAGCTGTGTGGAGGAGGGAGGGAGGACGTAGAAGAGAGGATACATGGAGGAGCATCCCTGTCCCTCACTTGCTCGTCACCAGTGAGGCATCTAGAACGATGCCCTCAATGTTTTTTTTGATTGGACAGCTTGGACCAATGGCGCTTTGCCATTGGTCCAAGCCATCCACAGAGCTCAAGCCTCAAGCAGCACGTAGAGGCCGTTGCAGCTCTTGCCTCACTAGGTTAGGTTACACAAGCAGTGGGGAAGCCCAATGCTGTGTAACCTAACTTAGATGTCAAAAGCCGGATGCAGCGCTGCCTGTAATTAACAGGCAGCGCTCTGTCCATGACAGATTAGACAGGGGGGAGGCTTTCCATGCTGTGTAACCTGCTCCAAGCCGATCCGAGAAAAAGCTGTCAGCTTCAGATTTGAAGCTGACAGCTTTTTCCTCCATAATACTAGGTGAGGCTCTGCCTCCCCCTGACCGCACGTCCCTGGTTTAAAGTTGAACTCCAACAGATATAAAAAAAAAAAAATATATAAAATGCAGCTCTGTAATTATCAAAACAACATTAAATGTATTTTTAAAGCAGTGTAAGTAGCTGACGTTGAAGGTATCAGCCTCTTGAAGTCCTGTTTACAGCAGGGCTGGAGTGTGAGAGGAAGAAGCAGCACACAGGGCCAATCAGTTCATGTGCTGACAAGAAGCATGCTGGTGGGAGGAGAAAGCAGAGTGACAGAGAGATGTGCTGCTTCTGCTCTCACTGTTTAGTTATAGGCTGAGGGTGAGTCCAGGACGACCTGGTCTCAGGAAGTTTGTTGAATGAAGCTGGCCATTAGACTGAGGACATCTGGTGGCAGAAAAAAAGTACTGCGGGGGAAATCTCTGGGCTTGAAAATGAACACTGCAAGAAAAGCTGGTTTTGCTATTTTATCCTTTAACAGACCATTCATGTTTCTTTGTGAAGCTCGGCCCTAACATACCAGATTGGAATAAAATGCTCCGGCGTGTCACGGGCCGCAGTTATGGGAAGGACAATAAATGCATTGATCCAAGCGAACAATGTAACAATAACAACTCTGCACTTGAATGAATAACAAAAGGAAAAAGTTAAAGTTGGAGATGATCTACCCGGAAATATTTTGTTTTATATTCTTACAATAAGAAAAGAAAGGAAAGAACGCGAGGAATGTTTCCTCGAAGGAGCCGCACAAAAGAACCGAGAGCACAAAGACTCCGGGAAGGATGTCAGCTGCGTCAACTTTAAAATGCTAACCGAAATGATAGATTGTGAAATGACGGATTTCGTTGTAGTGACAATGTGGTCTAAAGAAGAACACTTAAGGGGTTTATTTATGAAACATTTTCAGAGCTATTCATCCTGCAAAACTGCATGTCTAATAATTCAGTGAGAATGGATGCAAAAACACATGTTATTGGCGTATTTTCTTAAAGGAGAACTATGTGGTTAAGTCTTTTCCCCATAGTTCTCCTTAGGGTAATGGGAAGACACAAACTAGAGTCCTTCCGTCACCCTAGGCTCAGTATACCGCCAGCTGAAGCTGGCGGTATACTGAGACGCCGCAGCTGAAGCGGATCCCAACAATTGTGCCGGGATCCGCCCAGCTGCGTGACTGACAGCTGGCTCTGCCTATCTAAAGGCAGAGCCAGCTGTACCCGCCCCCTCCCCCGTCCGTTCCGCCAGTCAGCGCTGGCGGATCGGAGCGAGGAATCCAGCCCCTCCCCTGTCATGGCAGAGAGCTGTGACAGGATCGAGAGGTGAGCGAACGCCGGTATGTGTTCCCTCACCTCCCGATTTACTGAGCCGACCTGTGACAGTCTCATTGTCACAGGTCGGCTAGAACTATGAGGTGAGTGAAAAGCACCCGCCTCATAGTTCTCCTTTAACAGATAGAAGGTACTATCGGCAAAATACTTAATGATGGCCACTAGATGGAGATGAGGAGCGTAGGAAGGACGTATCTATTGCCTATGCTCCCCAGCTCCATCTAGTGACCATAATGTGTAATTTTTCCAGATATTACATTTGACCTGCAAAAGAAAATATACTAATAACATTAAATGAGAACTATGGGGTATGTCAGTAATTGGATATGCAGAGCCCAATAGCAGGGGCACACACCTTGGCATAGCTTACTCAGCTTACCTTGGGATAGCTTACTCAGAGGGGGTGAGACCAAAATGACTGTCAGTCATTTTGGTGTTACCCTTTCAATGGTGTCACCCGGGTGCGGGCCGCACCTCCCTAGTGACGCCGCTGCCTGAGGAGCCTTCCACTCACATGTAATGAGATAGTGAGTAGCACAGTCTAGAAGACCACACAGCAAAGGGAAGACCCAAAAAGGAAGAAGACCCTGTGGGTCACATGACCAGTCCGAAGACACTGAAAGAAGATGAATATAAGCAGATATTAGGCTACAAATAATGCCAGGGCTAGAGTATGGGGTCGGATGCAGGGCCGATGCTAGGATTCGTGCCTACACAGGCAAGGTGCATTTTTGCGCACCCCTCCGCACCGAAGGTAAGTGGGAAAAAAAACATAGCGCAAACATCGGGGCATTTTGACAAGTACAAGTACTTGTCAAAATGCCATGTTTTTTCCGCCCTCACCCTGCAGCGCCGTAAGGCGGCCGCCTGACTTGCCTTGTGGTAGCGCCGGGCCTGGTCGGATGGAAGATGTCTGCACTTTTTAGGATCTGGCTTCACTTTAAATTCACTGACCATTCAGCCACATTATTAAACAGGATGAGGGATCCGCAATCTACTAATTAGCAATTGCTGTAGAAGTTTGACCTGCTAACGTTTTTCAGGTTTAATGAGATAAACATACAGCCGTTCTGCCTAAACCCATCGCGCAGGTTACATTTAAACTAATAAGGTTTAATATTGCCTTCTGATACTACGTCAAACACATTGCGCCATGCCTCATTAATTGATAAGCATCTAGGTGTGCGTCTGACATGTGCGCGGAAAGCGTAAGCCTTCGCAAAGAGGAGCGGAGCAACTTCGATTCCGCAGTATGTCTTAATTAGAGACATCAATGAGCAACTATCGCTGCCCTCGCTGCTTATTCTTAGACAAAGGGCCATTTTTGGGAGCCAAACGGCTTAATTTGCGCCGTGATGCAATTAACTCAAAAAAAAGAAGGCGAAAGGCCAAATAAGCTTTTCTTCTAACTTTTTAATTGTCATACGTTTATTTTTCTTTCCCAATTATTGTAAAAATAAAAGAGTAAATTAGAATTTTTAATAATTTATTTATTAATAATTTTTTTCTTTGCAGATGGTCAGAAAATACATAAACGCGGCAATGATTGTACTTGCAAGCAAAGTTCTGAAGTGTAAAAGGCATATGGTGTAATGTCTTCCTTATATTGTAAAGCGCTGCGCAAACTGTTGGCGCTATATAAATCCTTGACTAGAGTAGCTCAGAGGTCCCTTTTACCAGTACCCTCTTTAACTTCAAACCCCCGTCCCATGTTACCAATCAATACACCACACAACAGCTGGAGTTTAAATGGCCACAGCAGCCTTTTATTATAAATAACATTATAAATAACAACAAACCCATAACCATACTGTATACACTTGTGAAGCACCCTACTTGTAGGGGTGCTAAAATATTTCTATAGTCTATGTTCAGTTCAACTGTGACAGAACAATCTGTGAAGCTGTGCCTGTGGGTGGGTGTGTTACAACACAGGGCAGAAAAGCCAATGAGGATTGATTTGGGCATTTATGTCTCCCAGCCAATCACTGTAGGACAGTAGCAGTGATGCATGCTGGGAGAGGATATAAATGCTGAGTGTGGCTGATGCAACAGTCTCTTCCTACCCCAGGGCACTCCTGGCCTGGGGCAGGATGCCTGCTGCTGAAGAGACAGGATGGACTAGGCCTGAGGCTGAGGCCTAGGCCTGGACCGTGGGGCCTGAGTCTGGAGGCCCAGTAGTCAGCCACTCATGTCTGAAGTTGAACCTGAACAAGACCGTTGACAGTACTGCTTGGCAGAAGTTCTCCACACAGATTGCCTTATGGCTTAAAGGTCCAAGTCTGTGGTGACAGCAGTTACTTTGCTCTGTTTCAAGTACAAGGAGTCTACCTTCATGCTGGATGTGCCTGACCCTCTTCCCTCTCTCCCTGGAGTTCAGTAATAAAAGAGAATCATCTTGGAGCTATTGTCTGGACTTCAATCTGTCGGTAACCACTGGAACTGGTAAGTGCTATTGGGGCAGCCATGTGTTTTTAATAATCCCTAGAAGGCTATGGAAGACCCGATGATTTCAGCGGCTCCTTCGGGGGTGAGCGCTACACTTGTTTGGTTTCAAGGTCCTTGAAGGCAATATGACTCTAAAAACAGACCAGTATCTGCCGGCTCCTTTCTTGTAACTGAATGCCCCCAGCCGCCATACACCGCCTCGGGGACGTAACTAAATTGCCTGCAGAACCACGTTGGTCCCTATTAACCGGTCATACCCATATGACCGTACGACTACAGAAGGACACCCACACCACGGATGGGTCCCCCATCAAGAAATGCAACCACTGACAACTGCATCTAAACCGCCAAGCCATAGCTGTGACAAACACGCAAAGACACAAACCTCCTCTCAGGGCGGGTGGGAAGTTCTTCTTCTGCTGCCGGACTCCCAACTGAACTTCCGGACTCTTCCTACCTGAATACCTTCCTGAAGCCCCTCCTGAACGACCTCCTCATCTAATCCCGTAAGTGACCCTTCCATAACCTTTTTAACTTGTCTCTTTAACCCTTTCCTATATTCGTTCCCAATAATACTATGGTGGAATTTGAGTATTCAGAATGAAATGCTTTCAACTGCAGAGACTTACATAGGAAAGCTTTGATATTAATAATCCCCTTCAGCTTGGGATCATAGAGGGGGAGGAGGTCACCGGAAGTGTGTCAGTGGCTGCCATGTCACTTGTCAGACCTCATGTCAACACTATCTGGCTGTGTTAGGCCAGGCCATTGTGGAGGCAGCAGAGCCGGTATATGAGACCTCTGTTCCCAGCTATTGTCTTAAATTTCACATATTTTCACACTTGACAACAACAAGTAAAGGGAAATCTAAAAATCACATGCTGCTTTTCTTAATTGAGAGGTTTTATTATTATTATTTTAAATGGAATGTATAGTGGTTTTATATATATATATATATATATATATATATATATATATATATATATA
>NW_017306697.1:598338-613145 GCF_000935625.1 Nanorana parkeri | reverse complement strand
TGAAGGGTGGAAGGTGTTTAGCCCTGGGGAGGGGCGGAGGAGGACAAAGGGGGGTGTAAACATTTATATTAATGCCCATGGTTTTGAAATGGTGTCTCCAATGGGCTCATAGGAGGTATAATGGTTAGGTGCCTATTATGTTTTGGTAATATAGTGTGGTTATTGTTGCCATATCTGATGATTTGCTGTTCTTGTGGTAAAACCAGTTTCAGAGATATCTGGCCATGTACAAGCTTTGGTTTCAGATGATGTTGTGTGCTTCTAAGATGTGGAAGCAGACCCATTCAAACTGGACAAAGTGATGGGGCCTAGCACTGTGCCTTCATGGATGGGATGGGTAAGGTTTTGAGCAAACATGACCTGTAAGCAAATTTCCAAGACCAGGTAGGAGGCTTCAGACTACAAGATTCAGATTCTCAGAGAATGGAAGTTTTAATTGAAACTAAGAAAGTTTCTTCTTTTATGTTTTTTTTCTCCAGAATAACCATTATAAGTCCTCTCTAAGAACACAAAGTGCTGCTAACCTGCAGTAGAACCAACCACCTCTCTCTGTCAACTGTAACTGCTTGAGCTGGCTGGCCTGGCCAGAACATATACTTTATTTCCAAGGCAGCTAGCTATGGGGTGAAGGCTGCCTTAAACCAGCTCATAATATCCAGTGGAAGGTAGTAGTAGTAGGTAGAGGGCATATGGCAAACAGTGATGAGGTCTAGTCCCAGTGCTGCAGAAACCATTAACAAATGGACATTGCGGTGCAACCCAAATGTACAGTAACAGCCCAGCGATAGACTTGAATTTCCCTTTAAGCCTATTTGGTGAGCGGATTTGATTTTACAAGTGCAGGCCTGGAGGAACTCTTTCTCGAAATGCCGAGGCTTGTTGTATAAAGCCGCTACGTGGAATATACGATACCCCAATAAATCCTGTTTACTACAACTCAGTTCTTGCGTACATTACTTTGGTTAGCCGTAAAAATTAAATACTGCACCTGTCACAGAATTATAAACCGTTCCATTCCTCCCATTGTTCTTGTTTGGAGACAAAACTCAGAAGGGAAGTGGAAAATATACACATTTTGGCTTTGGTTCTGTTTATTCTTTATAGGATGAAGGAGTAGACGTCTAAAGTGTATTTACGCTGATAAAACTCAATTGCTGTCTACTCAGGTCTTATTACAGCTGATTTCCGCACTCAGGAAGACAAGAAAATAGTAGTGTCACCCGAAGAAACATGTTTTACCTCAACATTTTAACCCCAAAACTTCCAAATTGGGAATTTACAAATGAATTGATTTTGCAGCAAAATACTGATGTTGCCTTTATCTAAATTGCATTGAAATAAGACCAACAGGGTTATTCCGAAAAGCGTGAAGAGTTTGGAGGAGGCCGGAGAAGTGAGCAATCTAGGCCAACATAGCTGAACTGGAAAGTGAGCTGAACTGGTGATTTTCTCCAAATCAGCTAATTTGGACTAGATTGTTCACTTCTCCTGCCTACTCCAAACTCTTCACCCAGCGTGAATAACCCTGTAAGATTTTGTATTTGCATTGTTTTTTGTTTTTTTTATAACAAAGCCATGTGGTCGCCATATTAGCATCCTTCGACAGCTTTGTGAATAGACCCCTACGTTTGTTATTAAGAATTGCCTTCTTTTTTTTTTACACAAGAAGGATAAGAACACAAGTATTAGGGAGGGAGGTGGGGGGTAAGGGAATTTCACAGTTATATAGACACTATAGTTTGGACTATTTAGTCATATACAAAATAGAGTGAGGAAGACACGAAGAAAGTAGGGAAGGGAAAGGAGGTTTTTGGACAAGGTTGAGGATTCAACAATAAAATAGTTTTACACAACCACATTGGGAAAGTTCCCCCACCCCTCTAAATGTTGGTAGGAGCGGTAGTGGATTGACTGGTAGAGACGAATTGTGGCTAAGGGAATAAATGTTATGGGTAAAGCATGAGTAACCATATATATATACACTGTATAGATAAGAATGAAAGGGAATGCAATTGAATGGATCATGTTAATCAAGATACGCTTTCCTTACTATATACACACAGAGTAAATCTTTTATCTGTATTTATGAAATGTACAAATGTGAATGTTGTTATTGTGAATATATCAATGTGTAATAATAATAATAATAAAAATATATTAAACAAAAAGAATTGCCTTTGAACCTGTAATTGACTGTGTCTCTGCCGGGGAGATTTACCCTCTCTAATTTTTCCTGTTGTCCATGCACTGTTACATTCTCCCTCATATGCTGTTTCTGGATTATGTCAAACGTGGCTCAGTCAGTGTAAGAAAAAATAGATTTGGCTGGAGTGACATATATTCACAGTCCTATGATTATTTCATCAAATAGGTTTTTTGCAGTGTCATTTTCGCTCATTTTACTGGTCAGAGCCGCGATATGCATGTGTAGGATGAAGGTACATTTTAGCAATGTTGCATTAAACACTTAAGAAGCACCCGCAGGCAAATTAAAAAGCATACAGTATCTAGGAAACCAGAGAAACCAACAAGCTCAGTTTTTCTTGTCAGTCAATGATTGCGGCTTGGAGCCTGCAAGCTTTCTGGTTTTCGGGTCCTCAAACTTTTATTACACGATTCAGTACAACTTCCAAGAAGTGGAGCTGTGTCTGCATATACTCTTGCCAGTGTAAAGTAATGCAGTAAATTGGGCCCAGTTTATTAAGGATATGCACATTGACCCCAAAAAAACAAACAAATTCCATGATTGCAGAATTCACTATGCACCCATGATGTGTAAAGGGGCCTGCAACAGGGACGTGCGATCAGTGGAGGCAGGTGAGGCAGAGCCCCACCTAGTGTTTTTTAGGAAAAAGCTGTCAGCTTCTTGTCTGAAGCCGACAGCTTTTTCTCCATTCAGATCAGCTTGTTACAGGTTATACAGCAGGGAAATCCTCTCCGCTGTGTAACCTGTCATGGACGGAGCGCTGCCCATTAATTACACGCAGTGCTGCATCCGGCTTTTGACAGGTAGTTAGGTTACACAGAAACGGGCTTTCCCACTGCTTGTGTAACCTAACATTGTGAAGCCAGAGATGTCACAGCAAAGCACCATTTATTCAAGCTGTCCAATCAAAAAAAGTAAAAAAAAGAAACCCACTGAGGCCATCAATCTTGATGCCTCAGTAGTGACGAGCAAGTGAGGGACAGGGAGGCTCCTCCCTGTCTCCTCCCTCCCTCCTTCACACTAGCTTGGGGATCGGGTTGGGGTGGGGCATTGGCCAGTGGAGGCGTGCCTTTGGTGGGCTGGGGGCAGGGCTTCATCGGGCTGGGGGCAGGGCTTCATCGGGCTGGGGGGCAGGGCAGGACGTGCTGGGGGTGAGGCTGGGGAATGCCTCACCCGGAACCAAAGGTACCACACGTCACTGGCATGCAATATACAGTATCTATGAGGGATTTACTAACAAAGGTGCTTTGATATGAAATGTACACTCCAGCATCCAGATGTAGAATGGATACAATATTTATGTGATTTTTCCTGATTTTATTTGGGTATATTCTAACTGCTGTTACCATTTTAAATGGAAAAAAAAAAACATCTGGAAATGCTAGGAGGTAGAAATATTTGTGCCGTGTACACTACCATCCCCTTTTCCATAATCTGTAAAGTGCAGTGAATGGAGTTGGGTGCCATGAAGATGGAAGTCCCGTGTGCATGTGCATGAGTTGCATCATTAGTGATCACCCAATCGCCATCCATTGGGTGGTCACTGGTACAAGGAGACAACAAGGGAGAGTGGTTGGGTAAGTATACATTGTGATGGACTCCTTGATACCCTGACTGGATATCTCCGCCTTAAGCCTGTTCCCCCGATGCTGGAACCAGAAGCAAGTGAATATAGCATGGGCTTACCCCAAGAATCAGACAGCACTGACTTTGGAGTGGAAACATGAACTGGTTTATTGAAGAAAGCACACAGAGTTTATACCTTACAGAATCAAATAAGAGTTTAGTGTGTTACATTGAACAATCCCCTTCCCTGGACAGCCGGGTGCCTGCATTGGAATTCCTTAAGCACAGACACTCTTTGAACATAATGAATGTTCTTAATTAGATGAGAGCTTGATCACATCAACCTAAACAATGCCCATTCCATACAGCCTGCTGCCTTCACAAAAATACGTTTAGCAGGGATGGTTCAAATCAAGTCAAATAGTGAAAAGCTCTCTCTCTAGATAAAATATTAAACGGGTAAACACACACAGCAAACAAAGTTCTCTGGGGTAATACATCTCTGCAGCCCTGGGTCCATCACATACATGACTAGGGGTTGGACTCTACACAGAGACTGTCACTTTATCCTAAATGGGTTCAGGGATCACATTTGCTATGGTCATACTTCTGCATGCTCATGAAAGCTTGTGATGGCGATTTATACTTGTTCTTCTTCATATGTAGACTGGAAAAAGGCAAAAAACTTGGTGCAAACCAAAGACCATCGTGTGGTGCGATGTATATACTTCTCACATGCAAAGGTTCTTTATTTGATTGTTGTAATCATAGACAACGTGTTTGGCCACACTTTTTACCACTCAACTAAAGCCCTGATGAAGGAGATATCAAAGTCCAGCAATGCGTTGTTTGACATTACAACAATCAAATAAAGCATCTTTGATTAAGAACCGTTCATCCATTCATTCCTACACAAGGCTTCAGCCCTCCGGATTGGAGTAGAGGGCTCGTCATTTGCTCATCCATAATTTGCTTTTTCGTGTGTTTTAGTAGATCAGCCCCATTGCGTCCCTTTTAATTGGCCGCACAACCTTTTTCTTTCACTTAAGGAGCTATGTTTTATTTGGGCCTTTTAAAGAAAAGAAAAGATTTTGTTTCTGCGACTTAGAAAGTGAAAACAAGGGGCAGCTTCGAAGGGTAATTATCATGGATTTTTATTTAAACCGACCAAACTAAGCAAATTGCTGGTTTCGCGAAAAATAAATGTCATTACAGTGAAAGTTAGCCGGGGCGAAGAGGGTAGAGCCGGCCAAACGACGTGTTGCATTACCTTCCAGGGAAAACTGCTAGACAAAGAAGGTGAGGTTTGGAGAGTTCAAATGGCTTAAATTTACAGCAATTAGCACTGCATTTATAGATCTTGACACCCATGGGCTTGCCAAGTGAACGCTACAGGGAAAGAATTACTGCCAGCCTATGCCAAGGGATCAATGCCACCGTCAGGAAAACAAATACAAAAGTCAAGCTATCAGAAAATAGCCTGAAATGAGATTGTACTGCAAAATGCATATAGAGGGGAAAACAATACATATCCAAACTACAGGGGGCTGCTTACTGTCTTGTCATAGTCTACAGCAAGGGCTGGCAAACTCCAGTCCTCCAGCTGTGGTGAAATGACAAATTCCATCATGCATCTGCAGGGATTTCCTTGGCATTTTCGGCGGGGTTTTTTTGGGGGGGGGGGGGGGGGGGGGGAATGCTGGGGGTGAGTGGCCTCTCCATCATCTGCCTGTACAGATGACCATGGCCAGCATCTCGCCCAATGACATCACTGGTTGCCAGAGCGTTCTAGTTTGCTAAGCAACCTGGGATGCTCTGGTCAGAATGGGGGCGGCGGGCACACTGCACACATTGTGCACCCCCCCACATGACCCAAAGAGATGCCGCCTGAGGCAATAGGGGCAGCCCTGTGCATGTGCCACAGGGAATCTTGCCATGCCTAATGGGATTTGAAATTACACCACAGCTGGAGGGCTTGAGTTTGCCTACCCCTGCTCTGGAGAATACAATTTAAAGGGTATGCAAACCATAACAATAAACCTCTCTTATCTGGTCCCCTTTAGTCTTGTATATATGTCTTTGAAAGCTTTTTGTCAGATCTGTTTGACAAGTGCAAAAAATACCTGTGGATCCTGCCAGAAATTTCATCAGCTGATACATTCCTGTGCTCTCTGCCTGTGTTGCATTGATATCAGTTGTTCCCAGTTCTCTATGTGAACAACAGAACTCCTTCCCTTCTATGTTACGGTGATGTGGAGAAGGGGGAAGGTGTTCTGTATTCCTGTCCTAGGGCGAAAAAACTGCTCCTCTATAGATACAGTATGTTGAGTAATGTTGAGTAATGTTGTCACCTTTGGACAGGAAGCGTTGCTGGTAGGATTACCGGGGGAAAGGGAATGGAAAAGAATCCTAAAAAGGGAAAACTAATGTAGCAGCCATATCTAAGGACTGGTAAGCTGCAATATATTACATGTTTGTTCTTGGATTTACATATACTTCAGAGTGACCCTGTCACTAATCTAGAATGTCATATTACCTGAATGTTACCTGAAAAGAAGAATGTAAATAGTTACATGGTATTTGAGGTTGAATAAAGACACAGATCCATCAAGTTCAACCTATTGTAATTGAGTTCAACCTTTGTTGAACCTTACTCACCTGCTGGCTGCGCACCCAATGCTGCTTAGTTGATGTAAAATCATCCCCCAAAGTCTGTTGGGAACACTTCTGGGAGTGTTCATCTTTTGTGTCCTCCCAGGTTTTCCTTCATCTCCTGTTTTTGGTGACAACTACACCACTTAGGATTCCCTATCACTTTCCATGACAATGGTCATCAGAAAAAAAAAATGGACGCCTCTCCCCCAGACAGCAACAGATCAGGGGTGATTGAGGGTTAAAGGAGAATTATGAGGCGAGTGATTTTCACTCAGCCTCATAATCTGAGCTGACCTGTGACAATGAAACTGTCTCGGTTCGGCTCAGTAGATCGGGAAGTGAGCGAACACATACCGTCGCTCGCTCACTTCTCGATATATCCGTGCAGAGAGCCATGACTGTCACTCATGGCTCCTTGCAGGGATTGCCCCCCCCCCTCCCTGCTCCGATCCTCCAGCGCTGACTGGCAGGACGGACGGGGGAGGGAGCGGGTACAGCTGGCTCTGCCTCTAGATAGGCAGAGCCAGCTGTCACTCACGCAGCTGGGTGGATCCAGACAGCATTGTCGGGATCCGTTCTGGCTGCGGCTTGGATCCGCATTGTTGGGATCCGTTCTGGCTGCTGTAGCTCGCGATATACTGAGCTTTGGGTGACGGGAGGACGCTAGTTTGTGTCCTCCTGTTACCCTTAGGAGAACTATGGGGAAAAGCACTGACCCCATAGTTCTCCTTTAAAGGAAACCTCCAGTATGGAGACTGCTATGGATGTCCTCCTTCTGAAAATACTCTCTTTGGCTGTCATGCAGATCCAGTTGCATCAGCTCCTTCTGAGTCACTGGACCATGTATGCTGATTAGAAGCTCTGACTTCCCTCCAACGTTTTTGATCTGCATGATTGTTCCAGGTCGGTGACCCAGCCAGGTAACAAGCGGTTTCAGAAGAAGCTCAGCTCTCTCGGCTGAGCCTTCCTATGACTCGGCTGTCTGTCGGCTTTTTCTTTGTCCTCTTTGAGCGCGGTGAGGCTGCCGTTCTGTTGTTTCTTGGATCTGTACATTTTGTTATATTACTGCCCCTGCAGGCCGTCGCTCTCTACAGCTCTGCGGGAGAGGTCAAGGCGAGAGAAATCATTATCAACCACAACAACAAGGCCACCCGTATTCAATGGCAAAAGTCACATTTCTGCATCGGGCATTAAAAAAAAAAAAAAAATGTAGAGGAGGAAAGCAATAAAATGAGATTTATGCAGAAAAATATTTAAAACATGTAAGAAAATGTAATTTGCTGCATTCAACGATTGTTCTTTTTCTGTCCGGCTAATCTTGACTTTCATCAGTATGTTGTATACAATACGGGCTCTTTACCACAGCCTGTAAGACTGCAATCATTTCTTTAAGGACACATGTAGGCGGACGTCGTGTTCAAAGTCAGCCTTTTCCATTGGAATGCAGCGCTACTGAAATGGGCGACTTTGAATGCAAAATGCAGCGTTGGCCAAGAAAATCAAAGGCTGTGAGTGACCCGCAGTTCAGACGTAAGAAGAAGAACTCAAAATCTAAAACACATATATGGACAAATGTTTTTATAATGACCTGAACAGTTTTTAGAAGGGTCAGTCAACCTGGTGGGCCGAGATCTTCCTCACATATATCCTGACTCTGTCGCTGCCCAGCTGGTGCTCCTCACCCCTTTGTGTGTTCCAGCTACTCCAGATACATTCTTCACAAGACAAATTTTATGAAAAAAAATCAAGCAGAGAGAGTAAGAGTCCTCATATTAGGCCACAGTGACCAAGTGACCCAGCACTTAATCTCTGAGAGATAGAACTAACGGGCAAGTAGTTCAACTCACCAGCATCTACTTTCAATGGACTGATCCTTCAAATGAAACAAAACAGTGAAGCTTAGCTATATGGTCAACGATTTGTGGACACCTGACCATCAATAGTGTGAGTTTGCTGGACATCCCATTAAAAAAACATGGGCATCAATATGGATTTGTCCCCTTTTGGGGCAATAAAAGCCTCCACTCTTTTGGGAAGGCCTTCCTCAAAATTTTGGAGGGTGTCTGCGGGACATTTTGCCCATTTGTGAAGTCAGGTAATGATGATGGGTAAGAAGATCTAGCTCACAATCGGCGTTCTTATTCATCCCAAAGGTTTTCAGTAGGGTTGAGGTCAGGGCTTTGTGCAGAACACTCAACAAGTTCCTTCAAAAAGGAACTGGTCAAACGTTGTCTTTACAGAGCTGGCTTTGTACACAGGGGACAGTCATGGTGTAACAGAAAAAGGCCTTCACCAAACTGTTACCACAAGGCTGGAGACTCATGGTTGTCTACAATGTCTTTGTATAGAGTAGGATTAACAGAACCCTTCCACCTGAACTGAGTCAGTTGGAGGTATGCCCACATTCTTTTAGCCAAGCACAGTAGGTAGCGTGATGGTGTGGTGTCCACATGTTTGTAGCTATATAGGTAGTGTGATGGTCTGCTGTCCATATGTTTTAGCCATATTGGTAGTGTGATGGTCTGGTGTCCATACAGTATGTTTGAGACATAAAGGTAGTGTGATGGTCTGGTGTCCACATGCTTTCAGCATATGTGGTGTGATGGTCTGGTGGCTACATGTTTTAGCCATATAGGTAGTATGATGCTCTGGTGTCCACATGCTTTCAGCATAGGTAGTGTGATGGTCTGGTGGCTACATGTTTTAGCCATATAGGTAGTATGATGCTCTGGTGTCCACATGCTTTCAGCATAGGTAGTGTGATGGTCTGGTGGCTACATGTTTTAGCCATATAGGTAGTATGGGGTCTGGTGTCCACATGCTTTCAGCATAGGTAGTGTGATGGTCTGGTGGCTACATGTTTTAGCCATATAGGTAGTATGGGGTCTGGTGTCCACATGCTTTCAGCATAGGTAGTGTGACGGTGTGGTGTCCACATTCTTTTAGCCATATTGGTAGTGTGACCGTGTGGTGTCCACCTTCTTTTAGCCATATACAGTTGGTATTGTGATACTCTGATGTTCACATACTTTAAGCCATACAACATATCTAAGATAAGATCACAGAATGATGGCTGACACATTTGCTGGTTTGATCCACAGAGAAAAAAAGAATCAAGGAAAAAAACCAGCAAACCAGAACCTGGGGTGCCAAGTGTGGAAGCCATTAGAGTATAAAATATGACAGGCAAGGAGAAGAGGAAAACAGGGCTCTCGGGGGAGAAGTGACACCAGATCTTTAATGGTGCATAGAGGGAAGAGGGGAGCCTCTAACACACCAACGGTGAAATTAAATGAAACAATCTGACATTGAATGCATGTAAGTGTGACTGTCCTTTGAGAAACAAACCTCGCGGATGACAGGCCTGCTGTTTGCTCGACGACGGCTGCCAAAAACACAAGGTGTGAGGCCTTTCAGGGAGACTAGCGATCTGTGTGACATTTCCTGCGCAGAAGGCGATTGTCTAACACGGACGGAGGGATTTTCCAAGAACTCTACGTGGAGATTTAGAACATAAACGAGGCTTTGAGTACAATGACAGATGTTCTGTTTGTGGCCACCCCTTTCCCTATTCTGGGATGCAGAACTGGTGGACCGTGCAGACATGACTGAGCCACAATAACAGCTTTCCATTAATAGGAGCACAATAAGCCTGCAGAGCTACAGCCATTGTACATTGCTCCAAATTTACTGCGAGGGGAAGAATGATTGCTCTGAGTGCCAGAGCAATCATTTGGCTACTACTCCAGGTGTCTACTGTAATCATTGATAAAGCAGAGACATATACCGCAGTGCTGTACAGAGTACACTCATGCAGTCACATCAGTCTCTGTACAGAGGAGCTTACACTCTAAGCCCCCCCCCACAGTCACATCAGTCTCTGTACAGAGGAGCTTACACTCTAATGTCCCCCCACAGTCACATCAGTCTCTGTACAGAGGAGCTTACACTCTAATGTTCCCCCCACAGTCAAATCAGTCTCTGGACCAGAGGAGCTTACACTCCAATGTCCCCCCACAGTCACACACTATTATTATACATTTATATAGCTCTGACCTATGCTGCAGCGCTGTACAGAGAACACTGAGCCAGTCACATGAGTCTCTGAACCAGAGGAGCTTACACTCCAATGGCCCTGCACATAGAAGAACAGTCGGAGCGCAGCACTACTAAGCAGGAAGCAGAGACCGCAGACATAATGAGCAAAAATGTCTCTTTCTATGTACATATATAATTCACTATAATACCCAGCAGAAACTCATAAGAATCTGTCATTTGGTGGGTGTAGTACTAAAGTAAGTTTGGCGCTAGAGCTACTCCCGCAAAATGAAAGGTCCCGCCCACTTCTGTTAGGAATCCCGAATTACATCAGTGACCAAATATGGTCAAATCCGAAACTGCTCGGGCGGCCGCAAAGCATCTTGGGGCGGGCGCATGTGCAGTTCGGATTTTCGGCCGGGAGACGAGGAGAGGCGCAAGGTAAGTCTATGGCCGCGCGCACCCGCATGCAGACACCGTGGGGCAGGAAGTGCCAGCAAGCACAGAGGAGCCAGCGCTGGATCGGACACCCGCCGCAGCGCTGGAGGGACAGCTGAAAAGGACAGGAAAGAAGAGGAAGAACGGATTAAGAGACATTATTTAAGGTAAGTGATTTACTTAACATTGGAGGGAGGGGGAAAAAATGTGACTTTAATGTCCCTTATAACAAGCAACATTGCATGTGACCCGCATGGCCATTCACCTATGGGAACATTAAAGTAAAATTATGCACAAAGTAACACCCGTGATCAGACGGAATCAGAATGGTGCAGCTCCATTGCATGTTCTTGCCGCCTATTTTATTTACAGGGAAGAACGACGAATCAACCGGTAAAAAGCTGCCCGGCTAGTTTGACAAACACAAAATCAGTTAGCGCCATAAGATTCAATCAATAAAGAGTTTAGTGTGTGTAATGGCGGATAGATTATCTAGGCAGTTACCCTCTAACAGTCCAGCGCTTATTGCCATTTATTGCCTGCTGGATGATGCCGCTTTGCTATATATCAATCCGCATGGAAGATCCGATATTACACTTTTATGTCATTTATAGGTCAGGCGTCTTGCTGAGAATCTCCGGAACGTGACAGGTCATATCTCCATGTGAGTGGCAACAAATTATGATCATGTTAAAGGAAAACTATGGGGTCAGGGCTTTTCCCCATAGTTCTCCTAGGGGTCACGGGAGAACACAAACTAGTGTTCTCCCGTCACCCAAAGCTCAGTATACTGTGTGAGCTACAGCCCGCGGTATACTGGGACCGCTGCAGCCGGGACAGATGCCGACATTACTGTCGAGATCCACTCAGCTGCGGGATTGACAGCTGGCTCTGCCTATCTAGAGGATCGGTGGAGGAGCGCTGGAGGCGGTATACTGAGACCGCCGCAGCCGGGACAGATCCCGACATTACTGTCGAGATCCACTCAGCTGTGGGATTGACAGCTGGCTCTGCCTATCTAGAGGCAGAGCCAACTGTGCCCGCCCCCTCCCCGTCCGTTCCGCCAGTCAGCACTGGCCGGCTGGCCGTTGTAATTACACGGCCGGCCTGGAGCTTTACAGTCAAGCGATGGAGCGTCTCTAGACACGCTTGATCGCTTGTATCAGAACCGTGCGAGAACCGCTGTGCGAGAACCGTTTTTTTTAACATATATTGCAAGGCTATAGTCCGGTCATGCTGACTGGTGAAATTTTTGACTGACTGGTGAGACACTATCACATTTTTCAATCCCTGCAAATACATATCCTTGCCATCAAGGGGTGTAACTGTAGATCAAGGGGCCCCATAGCAAAACTTTGATGGGGCCCCTCGGTGACCTCTCTACTGTCAATGATATTAAAGTCAGGTAGCAGGAGAGCTGTATGCATTGCCTCCTCCTTCATATCTGACATCAGCTCTTCTAGATTGGAAATGTCACCGTGGTTACCAGGTCAGTGTCAACTGCAACTTCTGCAATCCTTAATGGGGCCCCCTTCCACCCCCAATAGCAGCTGCATGGGCTTCTATGGCTTTTGGTACGCCACTGCTTGCCATAAACTGAGCCATCCCTTTTCCATAGGGGAGACTGGAAAAAACAACAATACTTCATTGTCAGGTCTGCAGCTGAAGCTCCTATTTTCTAATCAGTGCAGGTTTCCTACAACCCTTTTGCTGCCGCTGCCAATATATGGCATCCAGTGACATGAGTGGGGTCCTGTAAGCAGCACAGAGTTTGAATATATACGTGTAAAGCCAATTGTTGGAAGTGACATTGGAAGTGATTTGGGTGGCTGTAAAGCAAACTGATCATTTCTACAAACTATTAAATGTGTGCCCCCAACCCCCCTTCCTCCCACCCAACCTCCCCTGACATATATCCTGGACTTTGCTTATAGAGGAGAGGGATACCAGTAAACATCAGTTCACTGATCTCTCCTCTGGGAGATTAACCTGGAAGCAACAATGATTTAATCACTTCCAGGTTCAGAACTGTCATTCCCTGGCCACTGTGGCCAGGGATGAAGCTGATCAAGTATGATCTCTGATCTCTGAGATGGTTTGATATGATAATTGTGTAGGGGTTCATATGTTTTTTGAATCTCCTATTCTGACATACGTCCCAATTAAATACACAGTAATAAGGGCAAAGGGGTAATGCCCAACAACCCCAAAGATCAATCAAAAGCCACCTAGCAGTGCAAAATACACCCTGATTTGCTACTATTAAACTTTGCACTTGGCGCTTTGATCCCTGCACCATTTTACTGACTAGGCACACGGTCAGCGTGCCCTCCACCAGCCTCTGATATGCGTCACTTTCTGGTTTACCATCACGCCGTGACACAGCGGCGTGCAGAAAGGTGAGACACACGCTTATTTTAACATCATTTTTACAGAGCGCTCCTTCCCGCGTGTCTATAATACATTTTGCTTTGACAAACATAATTGCTATTGTAATTTTTTTTTTTTTACCTCTATAATGTTACAGCGAGCAGTTCATGGCAACTGTTCAAAAAAAACGACATTTTGAAATAGGCGCGATTATTAAACGTGAAGAAAAAAAAAGCGAGCCTTAATTCCAGCCGAGTACACATTGTACGTCGTTACAGAAGTCCGTCATGACCAACGAAATAATCTGACAACTGTAATAATACTTTCAAGGGAATAATGTCTAATTCACCTTCACTTACGTATTTTTTCCTTTTGCCATTGCGGTATACACTCGCACAGAGGGTTTTGAATGAAACAAAAGCTTTTATTTACCTCTTGCAGGGCAGCCAAAAACGTTGAACAAAAAATACGCGCTTATCTTCTGCTAACTTAAAGTAACAGTCCAAACCTTCGGCACAAATAATAGAACATGTGTCTCACCGACTTGTTGGAAATAAATTCCAAACCTGGGGAAATCCTTTCCCAGGAATATAAGTCAGAGAACATTGCAGCACAGCAATCCAGCAAGTCTCTCTCACTAGTCACCGCCCCAGCCTCCCCTGGCTGTTCCACATGCGCGAGTCTGCTTGTGGTCGTGTGCCTCCTGCGCACCCACACACCACTGGCTTGGCTCGACCCTCGTGCGCTTCCAGCACACACCACCAACTCTTCCCCTTGAGCTCTGCTCTGAGCTCTTAATGAGGCTGCTCTTAGCCACCTGATGACTGGCAACACCTGACCCCAGGACTGGAAATTTCATCCTACCCTGAAATCTTAAGGTCCCCACACGCCTTGCGACCGTACGATTATCGTAAGGTGTGTGGAAGCCGTGCAACCTTTACTACTGTACGGTCGCACGACTTTAAACTTACGGACATGTTCGAAAACCCGCCGAGCATCGTACGATGTTCGGCGGGTGTGTAGCATGTTCATAAGATAAAAGCCGGACGGGCCGGTGTGCGCAAGCGCACACTGCCCGTTCGGCATTGTGGTCATCGGAAGTACGATCTGCCTGTCCAAGATAGGCAGATCGTACGTTTTTTTAAGTCTTGCGATGGTTGTAAGGTGTGTGCCCAGCATTACAATTATCTACAGATTTTCTGTGGTCAGATGGAAAAAGTGCAACAGATTGGCCCTGGTGGAGATTACTCCATCCACACAGTTAAGTGAAGATGGAGGAATCTGTTGCACCTTTTCCATCTGACCACATAAAATCTGCAAATAATCATCAGGTGTATGGCCAGCTTTAGAAATCTCCAGAGATCCAGATCCCGGCTACAATCCGGAAAAACTGGAAGAAACTGAAAGGCCAGTTTCTTCCCTGAAGAACTATTTGCATTCTGGAACCTCTCAGCCCCTGTGACTGAGAGTTCTAGGTGACAGTGTTGCCAGCATACTCCGTGGCATTGCCACGCACTGCCACAATATATATATA
>NW_017306697.1:591875-598317 GCF_000935625.1 Nanorana parkeri | reverse complement strand
CTGAAGTTGCTAGAGGGCCAGACCATTATAAATAGGGAGGCGGGTTGGTTACCACGACAGTAGAAGTGATTTGTTTCTGAAGATTGGGGGAAACAACGCGATTGAACAGCCTTTGAACGTGGGGTGATTGTTGGCGCTCGGAGCCATGGAGCGAGTATCAGCAAAACAGCAGAATTTGTTAAATGTTCAAGAGCGGCTCATTGTTAAAGTGTTTAAAGACCGGACTGTCAGCCGAAAATCTGGGTCTGAACGTGCGAATTGTGGCCGTCAGCGACTAGTCAATGTTAGGGCAGAACGGGGGAGGGGCAAGACTGGTACAAGACAACAGAAGGGCAACAGTGCCGTGTCAGATTCCTCGCATCACCTTTTATCATCTCGTGGAGTCACGAGGCGGCCCAACGAAGTACTGATGGGGTGGTCATAATAATCTGGCCACTCAGTGTATATAATGTATACATGTAATTTATTTTATTTTTTTCAGGAAAAAAGTCAAATTGGAAACATTTGGGCCGCTTAGTTCTGCATGAACGGGCCTTTCAGTGTGCGCACAAATGATAAGAGTTCATTTATTTTGAGGAAAGAATGATTAGGAGAAAAACCCCTGTGAATTTCCCAAACTGTGCTGCGGAAGGATATGAGATTAGCGAGCAATTCCCTTTGTCAAATGTATTTACCGTTAAAATATTGGACGGGTAATCTTGTTAGGCAATGTTCTGAGATTAGAATTTTAGCGATTCTAAAAAATAAATAAAAAATAAAAATAAAAAAGGAAGAGGAGAGGAAGAAAGAGAGAGAGAGAGAGAAAGTGTAGAATTAGATTACGTTCCAGCCTCTCACAATCCATACTAAATGTTGGTTGTCAGATAACAGATCCGCAATTTAAGTCATGTTGAGGATCTGATTGTGTGCCGATGACATGTAGACAAGATAAAAAATGGCTACATCCTTCTGTTAAAGGATTTGTAAAGTCCCAGCACATCCTCTCCTGTTATGACATCAGCATTGTAATAGGAATACACAGTAGAGTTGTATTTGATAATGCAATCAACGTTTATTTGAAGAAAAAAAAAACCTTTCATGTAGTGAGCGCCTACTTTCGCCTGCCCATCACTTCCAACAGCTTCCGGGATTCCCAGTGTGCTTTGCATCTCTTTCCCTGCTGCTTTATGTGACACAATCTCCATTTCGCAAGACCACATATCCCATCATGCATTGCTTCCAGCAAGCAATGATAATGTTACATTGTTCAAGACTGCATATCCCATCATGCATTGCTTCCAGCAATGGTTGTCAGGAGCTGGGCAGGGTGCTGGCCAGAGTGTCCCAGGTTGCTAAGAGCTGGACAGAGAGATCTGTATGGCCCTTACACATCTCCCTGCCCAGCTCTTAGCAACCTGGCATTCTCTGGCTGGAACGGTGCCAACAGGCAATTGCCTGGAACTAGTAATGTCACTGGTTGCCAGGAGCTGGGCAGGATGCTATCAAGAGGGTCCCAGGTTGCTAAGAGCTGGGTGGGAAGATGTATATGGCCTTTACACATCTCCTCGCCCAGCTCTTAATAACTTGGGATGCTCGGGCCCAGAAAGGTGGCAGCAGGCATACTGCAAACATTGTGAAGCAGAGCTACCATGCTGCGTTGCCTGCCCCTCCCACATAACCTAAAGAGATCCAGCCTTTGGGTTATCTCCGTGACTCCATGGGTCAGGGCTGTCCCTATACAGGGCTAAGCAGGCCGAATGTTTCCAATCTTACTACAGGGCTTTAGAGGATATCCGTAGGCCCCTCAGGTATGATATATCTATACTCACATTAGGCCAAGCTGGACCAAAGCAAATGTGCATAAAAAGTTATACAATTGATTAGCTGGTAGAACCCGGATTCATGAATATTATACTTCACTGTCCCTAAGTAAGCACCTCGGCGCGAAAAACATTGACTGAGGACAGGGCCAGATTTACTCTCTCTGCTGCCCCAAGGCCAGGTTTCTCATTGCGCCCCCCTACCCGCTAAACCCCAATGGAGAATGGCAGACCTGCAGGCTTCATACAAGTGATCTCAGCGGCATTGCTGAGATCACTTGTACAAAACAAGCGGCGGCTTCCCCGCTGTACAGTTAGCTCTGCTTGCCCAAAGCCGGGCTAAATGTAGAAAACAACTACCCACCCGGTGCCCGGAACTGCATGTCCCAGGTGTTGGGAGATAGGAATTCCACACACCTGCCGCCCCTCTACTCCCTACACTGCCCCAAGGCTGGGCCTTGGTTGGGCTTGTGGGAAATCCGGCCCTAACTAAGGACCTGCGGGGTCTTGGGGCCAAACAGGTTGGGCACTAGACATGTGCGATTCGTTTCGTTCCAAATCGAAATTCGGACGAATTTTCGTAAATTCGGACATTCGGATGTATCCGAATTCCGAATTACAGACATAACGAATGCAAACGAATCCGAATTTCCATTTCCGAAATTCAGTAGCGGTAGTTCGAACGTTCGTTTCATTTTCTGTTCTTATTCGTTTCTTATTCGTTTCGTTCGTTGGAGCAAAGTGACATTAGAAAAATATTTTTTCCTCCTCAAATGTCACTTTGCTGCAAACGAACGAACAAAACGAATAAGAAACGAATTAGAAACTACCGCTACCGAATTTCGTCCGAATCCGAATTGACTTTCACACCCGAATCCCGAAAAACGAAATAACTCAAATCCAAATTTAAAACGAAACGAAACGAAAAGAATTTTTTGGCAGTGCACATGTCTATTGGGCACCACGATTGTATACAGTGAGGTACAATGCCAAACATTCTAAAATGGATGTTGGGTTCCCATTCACTTCATACCCAAAAATAACCCATTTTATGAACGACTCCTCCATAAATATGTGTTCGGTCGAGACAATCCGCTGCAAAAGAGACGTTCTGCCATAAGAAAAGAAGCGCGTCTCAGCTGTTCGGTATCACCGAGCGCAAACAAATGTACTTCCCAAATCACAGCACAATTATACTTGGATGGCGTCTGTGTCTGAATGAGATTATTTTTCATTTTCGCTAAATGGCAAAAACAAGAAAGCAAAATACTCGAGTTCCCGAACGCAACTCCTACGCAGAGACCGGGGAGCCATACGTCTTGTTTTCTCTCTTTCGTTTATTCAAATCAGGGTCTTCAAGGGGATGGTTCAGGCACGATAAATGATTTCAACATGGTGCTAGCAAAGCAGCAGAGAGGTGAAGGGGATGGGGAAAGTGCCCTGGCAGGAAAAACATTGAATTCTGTCCATCAGTTCTATGAACTGCGATGCACTCATCTGTACTGTAGCAAGGCCGCACAATTCAGTGCCAATCAGCCATGGCCATGGTTGCAGAAGAGTATTTAAGTGTTTCTATGGGCAACGCCTCTCCACCAAGAGATGCCGAGAAGTCCAAACTAAATCCAAGGTCCCTCTGGAAGAACAAATTATAAATAAATAGATGGATAGAAGTGTACAAAATAAACATGGGACCCCTCCAAAATCCATACCAAACCTTTATCTGATGTGGGAGTCTGGTATGGGTTTGAAGGGAGGACCCCACACAAAAATGCAAAAGTGGGGTTCCTCCCTTCACATCACGGTTCACCTTTTACATCTGTAACCCCCATTCACATCATAGCCCCCCCCTCTTTTCACATCAGAGTCCCCCATTACATTAGAACCCCATGTTACATTGCCGGCCCAACTTTTCACATCAGAGCCCCCTCTTTTATACCAGAAGTCTCCCTTTTACATCAGGAGCCCCCATTCCCCATTAGTCCCCACATTAAATTAGAAACCCACTTCACATTGGGGGTCCCTCCTTTCACAGCCAGGACCCTTTTCTCACACTAGTAGCCCCCCTTCACATCAGAGCAACCTCCTTTCACATCAGAGTCCCCCATTAAATTATGAGTCCACTTCACATTGGGGGCCACTCCTTTCACACTAGGAGTCTTCCTTCACATCAGAGCCCCCTCTTTCACATCAGAGTACCTGTTTTTCACATCAGAGTCTCCCTCTATCACATCAGAGCCCCTTCTTTCACATCAGAGTCCCCCATTAAATTATGAGTCCACTTCACATTGGGGGCCCCTCATTTCACACTAGGAGTCTTCCTTCCCATCAGAGCCCCATCTTTCACATCAAGGTACCTGTTTTTCCCATCAGATTCTGCCTCTTTCACATCAGAGCCCCCTCTTTCACATCAGAGCCCCCTCCTTCACATCAGAGTACCTGTTTTTCACATCAGAGTCTCGCTCTTTCACACCAGATGCCCCCTTTTAGATCAGGAGCCCCCTTTTTAAGCCAGGAGCCCCTCTTTCATGCCAGGAGCCCCATTTTTACACCATGAGCCCACCTTTCACATCAGAAGATCCCTCTTCACATCAGAGTTCCCTCTTCATATCAGAATAATTCGAGGAGCCCCTGAGGAAGCATGACGGCACCCTGCTTGAGAAAAGCTGCCATAGACAGTACAAAACCTGACAGCACACCTCTCCCTTCCTCCTCGCATACTATTGGCTGGCCCGAGTGTCACCTCTCTATCGGTAACAATCAGCTTTCCTTCCCCCTTCTGACTCTGAGCCTAAGTTACACTGTACAACATCCCCGTATATTTATCTGTAGACAGACATCATTCTTCACCGTATACAGTATATAGATAAGTCCTGTAATCATGAAATCATGTGATACGTATACTTTGTACTGCAGCTCGTCTTGTCTGCATTAATCGTGAGACGGTCTATCATCCATCTCTCCGCAGCGAGACACGTTCTTAGCAGCGCGCGGCTTTGTCAGACGTCTTCGGGTCTGACAATCGCTTGTGTGATTTTCCTTTCTTTCCAGTCATGTAACATTTTATGGAAATGGCAGCTAAATGTTACTGAGACAGAATCGTTATCCCTTCACCGCGTCAGATGTAGAACGTACCGACGCTGATTGTGTGATGTGCGGAGGAAGATCCATCGGTATGGGGGTGCCCAGGCCTGCCTCTGGCTAAGCTGCTGGTTGCTAAAAGCTTGGGGCTGATTTATGTTACAGAGGTGCTCAGAATACAAAAAATGAAAGCGTATCTAAGCCTAAAAACAAACATTTTCATAGGTTGCAGCTTTACAATCCTTAACCACTCGACGTCCGCGGTGTTCACACTCCCTTCCCACCTAGGCCATTTTTCAGTATTCAGCGCTGAGGTACTTTGAATGACATTTATTCCGTCATACAACGCTGAAATTAATTTTATACTATTTTCTGGGGACAGATAGAGCTTTCTTTTGGTGGTATTTAATCACCACTATATTAACCTCCCTGGCGGTATTCCCGAGTATAGCTCGGGGTTACTTTTCCATACCATAAGCGGTCACCCCGAGCTACACTCGGGAATGCCGCATAGCATTTACTTACCTTCTCCCTCGAGCCGCGCTGTGTTCTGCGGTCGATGCCGTCTTCCGGGTTCCGTCCCTTGCGAGCGTATGCGTCGCAGGGGGGGCGGAACCGGCGGCATATTAAAAATAAAAAACATGAAAAAAAGGACAAAGACGAATACAATTCGAAAAACAAAGAGACCGAAAAATGACATGAAAATTTTTTTTAAAACCATACCGCCAGGGAATCTCAGTATACCGCGAGCTGTAGCTCGCGGTATACTGAGCTTAGGGTAACGCAAGGAAGCTAGTTTGTGTCCTCCCGTTACCCTAAGGAGAACTATGGGGAAAAGCCTTAACCCCATAGTTCTCCTTTAAGGAAAAGTTACAGAAAATTTGAAAAAAAACCTGTTTCCCCCTATATTAAATTATAAAACATTTATTATTACCCAATTGTTTAGTAAAATATAAAAGGCGTGGTCACGTAGAGTAAAAAGACACCAAACATGTCAAGCCTTAAAATTGCGGGCACGCGTGAAACCTCAAAAAACTACAGCACCCAAAATTGGCCATAGGTGACGCTTTAAAAGCTTTTACCGCTCATCAGTTTAGTGTTATCGGTGATTGATGGCCCTAAAATTATTGCTCTCACTGCGACGTTTGCGGCGATATGTAACGTGTGTAGCGCAATTGTCGTTTTCGAGCGCTGACGCATCGAACGCCAATTTACATTTATATGTGCGTAAACATGGGGGTGGGGGACTTGAACATATTTATTTTGTTTTACTTTTTTTATATGTGACTTTTATTTTTATATATATATATATATATATTACACTTATTGTTATTGCTATCACATGGGGCATATAAACCCCCTATATAATAGCAAAGGCACACTGACAGGTCCTCTTTATGGAGACATTAGGGGTCTCTAAGAGATCTGCTTCATCAGTTTCTTTTCTCTGGCTATAGCAGCCAGATGACAAGTGAATGCGGAAGTGATGCATTACACATCACTTCTGCATTCAGACCTCGGAGGAAGATCAGCAAGGAGGAAGATGCTGATCCTCCCATCCCATC
>NW_017306697.1:579633-591843 GCF_000935625.1 Nanorana parkeri | reverse complement strand
TGATAGAGCCGCTGATCGGTTGTATGTGAAACAGCCGGCAACGACTGTAAAGAACGGGTGGGTTTGTCTTGCCCGTACATGCGTGCTAGGGGGGCGCGCGAGAGCAGGAAAAAAAATACAGCCTGGAGACGGCAACCCGCAAATGGGAGTCTGCCGTCTGTCCGTTTTGCCTCAACAGGCGGACGGCAGGAGGTTAAATGTGTCGGCTGCATTCATTTTCTTTTTTTTAGCTTTTGTAAAAAAAAAATTCACCCGGTGATCAGGCCGGTCTGACACAGGAATCCCTAAATCGCACCTAAACCTACAGATAGGAATGGGGCCTTATTGTGTCTGTATTGGGGTCCGTAGTACCATATAATTACATTTTACGCAATCGGCCCCCATGGGAGAAAAAAATAATTGTCGAGTGGCCCCCGAGCGAATTGAGTTTGAGACAGTGGTGTCACAAGGGGGGTGCGGCCCGCAGCCGGGTGACACCATTGGAGAGGTGACACCAAAATGACTCGCAGTCATTTTGGTGTCACCCCCCTCTGAAAAGGTCCATGACCGAGCGCCCGACAGTATCAGGAGAGAGGAGGGGACCCGGCGGGATAAGGTATGACTGTCCGCTTTGCGCGTGCGCGATTACGTCACGCGCGATTGCGCAGTGATGTCTCGGCGGGGTGACACTCGGTTACCGCTCCGGGTGTCACCCAGCCTCGGGAAGCCCCTGGTTTGAGACCCCTGGTCTACAAACACCAGATTGCTCCCCAAGAAGCAGATTTCCACCTTCATTTCCCAACGACCTGCTTTGTTTTCCCTTCCCTTGTTGCTAGGAGCCCTTCGCCGTCTTCGTATTCAAGTTGCGGCCGCCGTCAGACAGTGCCTCGAAAGTTCATTTTCTCTGCGAATGTTTGTTTGATTGAACAAGATATAATTTGCTGTATCGATGGACGGAGGAGAAATGTAATCAAGGAACAGCATAACTGATTAGACCATTCTGGCAATGGAGAGGGAAATTAGCTGCGCGTTGTTGTTTGACTTATGTTCTGCTATTGAGTATCTTTCATTAGGCGGGCTTTGGTCTGCGGAGGGGAGAGTGTGTTTTATGATCATTGTGTTGAAATTACAGTGCTAGGCATAGCAAATTACCTACCTCTTGGGCACAAGTTGTAACATTGTCTTGGGGATTTTTATTGTGCCGTCAGCCGATAGCAATGAAATATACCTGGATTTGTCTTCTCAATGGTTTTGGTTACTAAGGCGCCATCCCGGAGAGAAGCTATTTTCCTCTCTTGTTTGTGTCGGCTGTGACTTACCTGTGGGGTGAAATAGTAGATGTCCCCTGGATCTGTTCACGGGTAGTTTGCTCGTATTTATCAATAGTTTGCCCAATTGAATATATAATACTTATATATGGGCAGTTATTTTTAGGAAGTGATGTGTTTATACTGTATACTGAATATACAGCAATAGTATAACTTTTCAGAAAAGCTTAGACTTTTATTGCCGAAAAGTAGGGATGCACCAATACCGGTTTTTCGGTATCGAGTCCGAGTAACAATATTTTTTTTCGGTACTCGCAGAGTACCAGTGCATTGTACCCCGATTATCAGAAAGACGGGCCGTCCGACTTTCCTAAATGCCTGTGAAGCCGGTGTTCTAGCGAAAGAACAGCTGCTTCAGAGGCTGCCTAGCTTCCTGACCAATCAGGAAGCCGGGCGGTGAGTCATGAGGTGCCGTCACGCTTCCTGATTGGTTAGGAAGCAGGGCTGCCTAGCAAAACAAGTGAAGCCGGCTTCCTAGCCAATCAGGAAACCAGGTTGCACATCATGATCCACCTCCCTGATTGGCTTCCTATCCAATGAGGAAGCCGGGGGGGGTGCAAGTCATGACCCACCTCCTGGCTTTCTGATTGGCTAGGAAGCCGGCTTTACTTTTTCCTAGGCAGCCTGGCTTCCTGACCAATCAGGAAGCCGGGAGGCGGTCATTACGTGCCGCTCAGCTTCCTGATTGGTTAGGAAGCCAGGCTGCCTAGCAATAGGTGAAGCCGGCTTCCTTTCAATCAGGGGAAGATCTCGGAGGTAAGTATTGGAGTACTTGCCCAAATACTTGGTATCGGTACAATATCGGTATCGGTGCATCCCTACCGAAAAGCCTCCTTGAGCTCCAGTCCAGTGGCATTGATGTCTGTAAGTAGTCCTAAGGATATACACGGCGCCATCCGTTGCTCATGCCAGCACCCACTTGATTACACTGGGATTCCGGTTTGGAGTGTAGTGGGATATATGTGAAATTAATGGGGAGCATGGATGACGCCCGACCAAAAATGGTGCAAACGTGGAGAAACACAGATGGAGGTATTATCAGGGGGAGTCATGTGATCTCCGTTGAATGGTAATAAATACCAGGAAGGGTTACAATGATACATTGATGACAGCTATTAATGTACAGGGGACCGTCAGGGGGACCCTTTGGTTTTAAGTTCATAGTTACATACATAGTTACATAGTATTTGGGGTTGAATAAAGACATACGTCCATCAAGTCCAACCCATAGGTTCAGGATCGCTAAAGTGACCATGAGCTTATATATAGCAGAAGGAAGAAAGCCACCCACGTAAGGCTTACTAACGTGACCAGCTGCAAGTGGTTGCGTTCCACCGTGTGCCTTACGTCGGTGGCAGTGAAAGAGTTTAACAATTCACTGGATCTCTCGAGGACAGCAGGAGAAAGAAAAAAATAAATGAAGGTTATACTTTTAAAGTTGCTTGATTTGCTTTGATTGTATTGGTTAAAGGAGCTAAGGAACATATAATAAACACTTTTTGCTGGTCAGATTTATAATAATAATAATAATAATCCTCACACACATACACACAACCAACTGTAGTAAAAGAGCAATGAATAAACTTCCCGACACCAATTGTGCTTCAGCTTCATCTTAGAGATTCATTAAATTCAGATATATTTTTGCCTTTCGCTGTCCATTAATGTCGCCACCATTTAGACAGACAGAGTTCCCTCTCCACAGCTCAGCATTGTTGGTTCCCCCCAGGCCAATCAATTTATAAACCAGTACCGGAGACAGTAGGGGGGCTGGAGCTGCAGGAAGCGAGCATCTGTCTCCATTTCTAGGCTGCAGTTTGGCACCGGCAGACATCTCTGCAAGGACACCGGTTCATGTCAGCTCTTTGGCACTGAGTGCCCGGCTTTATTTATTGCAATATTAGCAGCAGGATTGCTCTTTGTATAGCGCCAGCATATTCTGAAGTGTTCCCTCCTCACCTACTGTTTCTGTATGTCATTGATGCTTGTCTGTGTTTCTTACTTGTCTTGTCTAAACGATTGTACAACGCTGAGGAATATGTTGAAGTCATATAAATAATTGTGAAGTGATAACTCCCCGCAGCGAGCCGCTGATTGCCCGGTCCTCATCTAGTCAGTCTAGGGCAGTGGTGGCGAACCTTGGCACTCCAGCTGTTTTGGAACTACAAGTCCCATGAGGCATTGCAAGGCTCTGACAGCCACAGACATAACTCCCAGAGGCAGATGCATGTTGGGATTTGTAGTTTTGGCACAGCTCGAGTGCCAAGGTTCGCCACCACTGGTCTAGGGGTTGATTTCCAGCCGCACCCATTAGCACTAACCGCCCATAAATTGATGTCCACTCCAGTATTATGATGCTACTTGAACAGTTTATTGAACATACTCTGTGGGAGAGAGGGTATGGGGTCTAGGTGCACAGGCCTCCTTAGCTCCAGACTCACCAGATCTTATCTTCAAGGGAATACACATCCACAATCCATGAAAGAACACCGACCCCACTCTGAAGTCCACATAAATCCAAGGCACTTCAAGAGCCATCACTGGTCCAGGTTCTTCCATCTTTCAGGCATTCTCCAAATTGGAAGCCTCCAAAGAAACCTCTCCTTTAGCAGCTTTGCCAATTCCCACCCCCAGGCCTCGGCCTAGCCTGGGGGCCAGGCTGAACAGGACCCAGCCCTAATCCATGTCTGGTCCAGGCGAGAGAGAGAGCACATGGAAGATCCCACCCATATATGTACACTATCCCAGCAGACACCACTGGCTGAAACAAGCCCAGTGGTTGGCTGCTGTACTGTACACATATTACAGTGTCTCCTATTGGCTGTCCACCAATATGACAGTCTCACTCCGCCCAGGGGGGTACAGACAAGGTTAAACACCTGGGAATTAACCATGTACCTGCTTCTGCAAATCCAGCCAGGCTGTCTACAGCCCTGGCACATCACTAAATGCATGGTAGTCACATCACAAAAGGTGATGGGTGCTACAATTGTAATTTCACAATATGAAGAAATAACGAAAGAAAGAAAGAAAGAAAGAAAGAAAGAAAGAAAGAAAGAAAGAAAGAAAGAAAGAAAGAAAGAAAGAGTAAAGCAAGTTAACAAGCAATAGAGCAAAGGAAAGAGGTCTGTGTCTGGAAAAGCTTAAAGTCTAAAGATGTCCAGGATATAAAGCACAATTGAACTTTCCGTTTAAATCAGCTAAAAACATTCCTTGTGCAAAAACAAAACGGTGTCTATTCACAAAGCTGCCGAAGGATCCAGCCGTAGCTTCGGGTCATCCTTCAGCTAGCTTTGGTTGTGGGAGCCCTTTGGTTCAGTCGAAACGAAGGGATGCTGTACGGACTATTCACAATAGCTTGTACAGCACCTGAAGGCGGCAGAGCGGCTCAGCAGAACCGCAGGTGTAGGATTTGGCCGGGCTGAGCCAAAGTGACAGCCGAAGCGGGGCCAAAGGCCGGCTGTACACCTCGCAAATGACAGCTGGTGGAGCCAACCGTGATCTCACGGCTGGCCCCGCCCAGTTGTAATGACAGATCAGCATCCCCAAATGACCTGGGGACGCTGATCTGTCATTAAACAATAACACATGGGCGAAGACGGAATTGATGTCACGGCTGGCTCCGCCCTGTTGCTATTCATTGGCCAGGACCTGCTAGAAGACTCTAACAGGTGCCGGCCAATAGGAAACAGTTGCGTGGAGCTAGTTGTCACTGCGAGCTCCACCCAATTTTTTTTCTTTTTTATCTTTATTTTTTAACTTTTTTTAAAGTAATTTAATTGATTTGCTATTCTGCTCTGTACCGCGGAGGTACCGAGCAGAATAGCTGAGCCGAATGATGCTAGTCACTCACTGCCGTTCGGACCCTATGAGAATAGGGGCGAATGGTAGCTTCGGCTCAACCGATCCAGATGTTGGATCGGCTGAGTCGAAGTCCTTCTGCACTTCGTCTCAGCCGATCCAACCTCTGGATCGGCTGAGCCGAAGCACCGGCAGCTCGCTCGCTGCCATTCTCCCCTGGCTTTAGCAGCTTTGTGAATAACCCTTAAAGTGTTCAAAACCTTCCAGTTTCTTTTAGAAAGCAGCCACAGTCTTCCAGCATGCTGCAGAGAAGGATCATTGCGCTCTCTGTGGAAGCAGTGTTCTCTCTGCAGAGGTCAGACATGCTCCATAACCTGAATAGAAAAGCCTGTCCCCTGTCAGCATGCTGCAGAGAAGCACCCTAGCTCTACATGTGGAATCAGTGGTCTCTCTGCAGAGGTCATACATGACCTACAGCCTGAGTAGAAAAGCCTGTCCCCTGTCAGCATGCTGCAGAGAAGGACCCTAGCTCTACATGTGGAAGCAGTGGTCTCTCTGCAGAGGTCATACATGACCTACAGCCTGAGTAGAAAAGCCTGTCCCCTGTCAGCATGCTGCAGAGAAGGACCCTAGCTCTACATGTGGAAGCAGTGGTCTCTCTGCAGAGGTCATACATGACCTTAGGGGGGGGAAGGGGGGGGGGGGGGACTAGCAGAGAGACCACAGCTTCTACATAGCAACGATTATTTTCTGCAGCATGTTGGTGGGGGGAAGGCTTTTCTACTCAAGCTGTGGCTGCTATTTAAAGAAAATGAACTTAAAAATGTTTCTCCAGCTAAAAACAAACATATGTATGTTCACGCTATATCATCTCTAATGAACTCTGATATTATGTCCATGTTGTACCTCCATTATATCCCTTCACAATTACATGTTGATCTTTTCTGTTTCCAGTTGGGCGTTACATTTCCGGTGGAGGGCCAACAACGCATTCTAGCAGCCATTGACATTGCTTATGCATGGTCAGCCCTGTCCTCTGCCATGTGATGACAGGCCTCTACCTCCCTTCCCTTCCCGCATGCATTGTTGGCTGCAGTAGGGCACTTGCCATGACATCATGAAAGTCTCCGCCCTCCTCAACGTTGTCAGTGTTTCCCTTGCTAATTGCAGTGATTCTCGTCCTCATCCACATCAGTGTTGTTGTTACTTCCCTTCCTCATTCCAATGATTCAAGTCCCCACCCACTTCATTGCTGTCGGTGATTCCCTCATTCATTGCAATGATTAGATTCCCTACTCACCTCAGTGTCATTGGCACTTCTCTCATACATTGCAATGATTCAAGTCCCCGCCTACTTCAGTGTTTCCAACACTTCTTTCATTCATTGCAATGATTCAACTGATTTTTCCCTACTTTGTCATCAGTGCTGCCCTACGTTATTACAATGATTCAAATTCAAATTGCAATGAATTGACGATGCTTCCCTTACTCACTGCAATGATTCAAGTCCCATCCACTTCAGCATTGTCAGTGCTTCCCTCATTCATTGCAATGAACCAGGTTCCCGTTTACTTCAGCATTGTCACTGCTTCCCTCATTCATTGCAATGAACCAGGTTCCCGTTTACTTCAGCATTGTCACTGCTTCCCTCATTCATTGCAATGAACCAGGTTCCCGTTTACTTCAGCATTGTCACTGCTTCCCTCATTCATTGCAATGAACCAGGTTCCCGTTTACTTCAGCATTGTCACTGCTTCCCTCATTCATTGCAATGAACCAGGTTCCCGTTTACTTCAGCATTGTCACTGCTTCCCTCATTCATTGCAATGAACCAGGTTCCCGTTTACTTCAGCATTGTCACTGCTTCCCTCATTCATTGCAATGAACCAGGTTCCCGTTTACTTCAGCATTGTCACTGCTTCCCTCATTCATTGCAATGAACCAGGTTCCCGTTTACTTCAGCATTGTCACTGCTTCCCTCATTCATTGCAATGAACCAGGTTCCCGTTTACTTCAGCATTGTCACTGCTTCCCTCATTCATTGCAATGAACCAGGTTCCCGTTTACTTCAGCATTGTCACTGCTTCCCTCATTCATTGCAATGAACCAGGTTCCCGTTTACTTCAGCATTGTCACTGCTTCCCTCATTCATTGCAATGAACCAGGTTCCCGTTTACTTCAGCATTGTCACTGCTTCCCTCATTCATTGCAATGAACCAGGTTCCCGTTTACTTCAGCATTGTCACTGCTTCCCTCATTCATTGCAATGAACCAGGTTCCCGTTTACTTCAGCATTGTCACTGCTTCCCTCATTCATTGCAATGAACCAGGTTCCCGTTTACTTCAGCATTGTCACTGCTTCCCTCATTCATTGCAATGAACCAGGTTCCCGTTTACTTCAGCATTGTCACTGCTTCCCTCATTCATTGCAATGAACCAGGTTCCCGTTTACTTCAGCATTGTCACTGCTTCCCTCATTCATTGCAATGAACCAGGTTCCCGTTTACTTCAGCATTGTCACTGCTTCCCTCATTCATTGCAATGAACCAGGTTCCCGTTTACTTCAGCATTGTCACTGCTTCCCTCATTCATTGCAATGAACCAGGTTCCCGTTTACTTCAGCATTGTCACTGCTTCCCTCATTCATTGCAATGAACCAGGTTCCCGTTTACTTCAGCATTGTCACTGCTTCCCTCATTCATTGCAATGAACCAGGTTCCCGTTTACTTCAGCATTGTCACTGCTTCCCTCATTCATTGCAATGAACCAGGTTCCCGTTTACTTCAGCATTGTCACTGCTTCCCTCATTCATTGCAATGAACCAGGTTCCCGTTTACTTCAGCATTGTCACTGCTTCCCTCATTCATTGCAATGAACCAGGTTCCCGTTTACTTCAGCATTGTCACTGCTTCCCTCATTCATTGCAATGAACCAGGTTCCCGTTTACTTCAGCATTGTCACTGCTTCCCTCATTCATTGCAATGAACCAGGTTCCCGTTTACTTCAGCATTGTCACTGCTTCCCTCATTCATTGCAATGAACCAGGTTCCCGTTTACTTCAGCATTGTCACTGCTTCCCTCATTCATTGCAATGAACCAGGTTCCCGTTTACTTCAGCATTGTCACTGCTTCCCTCATTCATTGCAATGAACCAGGTTCCCGTTTACTTCAGCATTGTCACTGCTTCCCTCATTCATTGCAATGAACCAGGTTCCCGTTTACTTCAGCATTGTCACTGCTTCCCTCATTCATTGCAATGAACCAGGTTCCCGTTTACTTCAGCATTGTCACTGCTTCCCTCATTCATTGCAATGAACCAGGTTCCCGTTTACTTCAGCATTGTCACTGCTTCCCTCATTCATTGCAATGAACCAGGTTCCCGTTTACTTCAGCATTGTCACTGCTTCCCTCATTCATTGCAATGAACCAGGTTCCCGTTTACTTCAGCATTGTCACTGCTTCCCTCATTCATTGCAATGAACCAGGTTCCCGTTTACTTCAGCATTGTCACTGCTTCCCTCATTCATTGCAATGAACCAGGTTCCCGTTTACTTCAGCATTGTCAGTGCTTCCCTCATTCATTGCAATGATTCAAGTCTCGCCTCAGCGTTGTAGGCACTTCCTGCCTCATTCATTCATTCTTCATTCATTTCTTCTTTAGCACCTCTATGCTTTTGCAATCACTGAAAGTCCCTGCCCACTGCTTACATGAAAGAGCTAAAACACAGAGAGTTTGCTGTCACATGACCACTAATAAAGCAATAAAATGAATTAATTTACAAAGTGATTCATAAACTATTCTATTAAAAAAGGGACAAAATAATTTTTGAAATGCCAAGAGGCGGGTATTATTTGTATTGTGGCTCTCCAACGACTTTAAGACTTTGTACACCTTGTGGAAGGCCTTTCAGCGGATCCGGAGAAGATTGATCCCCTTTATTCCCCAACAAAACCGGCATTTCTCTTTAAATAAAAAGTTCATTCATCCGAAGTAATCCATCGTGTTCGATTGTTATGCAAAGTGCTCCCTATTCTTCTGTGTCAATAAACCTGAACAAAACATTCCCTTTCAGCGGATTGCGATGGCAGAAGAGATAGTCCAGGAAGGGTTAACGCATTGTTCTACATACCATCATTGCTCTATAATTCCCTCATCATTCCCGAGCAGAACTTCGCATTGAGTCCTCCGTGATTTGATGGAAGAATAATTACTTGCATCATCAAATGAAGAGGAAGCGTAAGTCAGTCTCCGGAGTCGGGATTAGCAGATCCGAAGACATTCCTAGGAAATATTCAGACTGCTCGCCGCCTGCCTGAGCTTCTGGTGCGGAGTCAGAAGTCAGATATACAAAAAGTCAGAGAAGTTTTAGTTTTTTCTTTAAAATAAAGTAAATTGCCAAAATTGAAGCCTTAAAGTATATTCAACCCTCAAACTTTTTTTTTTCTATAATAATGAATCTAGATCACATATACATTGACCAGTAAACTATTTCTGCTAGACTAATTCACCTAACCAACCGCTCAGTGTCTGCAACCCCTCTCTGCCGATCCCTCCACTGGCTTCCATCTCCCTTCCCCCTTTGCCGATCCCTGCACTGGCTTCTATCCACCACCACCCTCTGCCAATCCCTCCACTGGCTTCCATCCACCACCACCCTCTGCCAATCCCTGCACTGGCTTCCATCCACTGCCCCCCTCTACCAATCCCTCCACTGGCTTCCATCTCCCTTCCCCCTTTGCCGATCCCTGCACTAGCTTCCATCCACCACCACTCTCTGCCAATCCCTCCACTGGCTTCCATCTCCCTTTCCCCTCTGCCAATCCCTCCACTGGCTTCCATCCACCACCACCCTCTGCCAATCCCTGCACTGGCTTCCATCCACTGCCCCCCTCTGCCAATCCCTCCACTGGCTTCCAACTCCCTTCCCCCTCTGCCAATCCCTGCACTGGCTTCCATCCACCACCACTCTCTGCCAATCCCTCCACTGGCTTCCATCTCCCTTTCCCCTCTGCCAATCCCTCCACTGGCTTCCATCCACCACCCCCCTCTGCCAATCCCTGCACTGGCTTCCATCCACCACCACTCTCTGCCAATCCCTCCACTGGCTTCCATCTCCCTTTCCCCTCTGCCAATCCCTCCACTGGCTTCCATCCACCACCACCCTCTGCCGATCCCTGCACTGACTTCCATCCACTGCCCCACTCTGCCGATCCCTCCACTGGCTTCCAATAGCCCAAAGGTTAAATGCAAAATATTAACAATCACTTACAAAGCCATCCACAACTCTGCCCCCAGCTATATCTCCAACCTTGTCTCAAAGTATCAACCTAACCGTCCCCTCCGCTCTTCCAAAGACCTTCTGCTTTCCAGCTCCCTCGTCAACTCCTCCCATGCTCGCCTCCAGGACTTCACTAGAGTCTCTCTCATCCTCTGGAACTCTTTACCCCAACCTGTCTGTCTATCTCCCACTCTGACTGCCTTTAGGGGATCCCTTAAGACTCATCTCTTCAGGGAAGCCTATCCCACCTCAACCTAACCACTCAACCATCACACTCTCAAACAATTCATCCCCACACAGCTCCCTCCTCATGTATCACTGGCCCCTCCCTTTTAGACTGTAAGCCCTCACAGGCAGGGTCCTCCTTGCCATCTTGTCTTGAATTGTATTGTACGGGCCAGTAAAGTTCCCGCCCAACACCCCTGCTGTGTTTCCTGGGCCCCACTGCGGGCCCAGTACTGGCATGTCAGGTGCTGGCAGGAAGCTGGGGGAGGCGCTCTCCTCCCTGATCTGTGGGACCGGGAGCGATGTGTATTACATCACTTCCGGTCCCTGAGCTGCCATTGCTTGGCTTGTGAAGCCCAGCAATAAGCTATTGAATAGTGATCCACACTTAAATAGCTTATTTAAAGTGGAAAGGTGACACTAGGGGTCTTTTGGACCCCCCAATATCACCTTAAAGAGTACCTGTCACCACCAATATGCTATCACATAAGGGGCTCTAATTTTTAACCTTGGCATGTTGGGTATCTATATACTCGTCGTAATCTCATCTTTTATGTTTTACAAAACAAATGGGTATTTTATTGTGCATTGGGGCTCTAAGTGCATTTTTCACTAAATGTTTGGTTTGATAAAGAGTTGCGCTGCCGGTACAATTAGGAGAACTGTGGCTGCAGCGGCCTGTGTTCCGACAAATCCCCGCTGCTCTCCATGCCTGTGTTGGCAGAGACAGTGGGGACACAGACCGCTGTATGCCTTCGCTGCCCCCCGTACCTCCGCTGCTGTCCTGGCCTCCGGTCCCCTGGTCCATCCCCTGGGATGTTCCAGGGCGGCTTCCGGTCCCCTGGTCCGTCGGCTTCTTCTCCGATCTGGTCCGGCCGCGGCTCCTCTACCCCACCCCCCTGGCTCCTCTTCATTGCAGGCTGGGAGCCATACCCAGCCTGCTATTGGATATTGTAAAATACAATAGCTAATAGCAAGCTGGCTATTGCACCCGCCCACTGCCTGCTGTCAATCAGCATGGGGGAACCTGATAGAGAACTTTCTCCTTCAGGCCCCTCCACTGCTGATCCCTTATTGGGCAAAGTCTTGCACCTGACCTTAGGTCAGGTGCAAGACTTTAACAAATCAGAGCTTCAGTGGGCATTTTGCATTATGGAATGTCCGCGGTCGAACAAAGCTCTTGAAGCTCTCGAACTGCCGATGTTCGATTCAAACTCATGTTCAACTCGAACACTCGGCTCATCCCTACTCAGCACAACAACCACCCTATGCTAGCACACCCCCTGCCAGCACCCCCTGTCTTCCCCGGAACAACAGCGCATCGCCTCAGGCAGCGAACACCTTAGGGAAAGCACTGCCCAGTGGCCCAAAGGAACTGATGCCAGCTCTAAAACAGAACAAAGACCAATCCTCACATAAATCCCCCGTCTTGGAATGCTGTAGACATACACAGATAAGACATTCAGCATACATTAAATTGGTTAAAGATTTCTAGGATAACCGGTAAAAAAACTAATAAATGCCAAATTAAACTTTTATAAGTAAAACATTTGCAAAATATTTTTTTTTTTTTTTTTTACCGGTGGGTGATGCAAATT
>NW_017306697.1:573010-579297 GCF_000935625.1 Nanorana parkeri | reverse complement strand
TTTTTACCGGTGGTTGAATCCAATTCTCCAGGTTTGATTCTTTCAATGGCGACTGAAGTTTCCCAGCTTCTTTTCCATGCTAAAGAAAATAAAAATACATTGTTAGAGAGGCCTAAAATATTAATATTATCAATCAACATATCAATGCAAGTCTGACACTTCTTAAAGCCCCATCACTACTACATGTAGCTGTTTGGAAATGATAAAATATTAACATTATGATGACAAAAAATGACATTGTTACAAATTAGCGTTTTCTTCTTTTTTGATTGCAAATGTCCACAAATATTCTTTGTTCAAAATTGCTACAAAACAACATTTCGATAGCAACACTTCTCCTAATGTCGCTTCAGCTACTTTCAATTGAAACCATTTGACTTTTGGCAACTCTACACCCCTTATGGACCAGAGGAATTTATACATTTTAGACACAGGCCTTTTGATTCAGCAATGACTTCATCATTTTTAGGGGTATTTAAAATTGAGAGTTTTTATTTCCATAAAATCTAAACAACAACTATGAGATTTTGTGGAAATTTTGCCTTTTTGGCAAAATGTATTGGAGTCAGCAGGGAAAGTGACATTTCATTTCTTTAGGGTACAACAGGCTAAATATGGCTTCTGAGAACTCTATCAAGGGCAGCACAGTGGCTTAATCTTTAGCATTTAAAGTAGAACTGAAGCCTTTTTTTTCTGAGTTTTGGATAAAGCTCTATCCAAAGATTATTGAAGACGTCGAGTTGCACTTTAAGCCATGCAGCAGTGTGTTCCTCAGTTCAAATCCTGGCCGCAACACTATCTGCATGGCATTTACATGGGGTTCCTTGTACACTTCCAACATATACTGGTAGGTTAAGTCGCCATTGTCTAAATTGGGCCTAGTGTGTGTGGGTCTAAAAATCCCAACAGCAGAGCCTGGTAACACTGTGGAAGTGGAAGTGCATTGCAGGTCTGGATTTCCCACAAAGCCAACCAAGACCCCTTGGGCAGGAGGAAGTAAAGGGGCAGCAGGGGTGTGGAGTGCCTATCTCCCGATGCAAGTGATGTCGCCGATATCACTTGAATGCAGCCTGCAGGTCTGCCATTCTCCATGGGGGGGGGGGGGGCGCTTGGGGGGGTCGGGTGCAGACTGGGCTGCTGTGGCCGCTATAATTTGTCCAGCTAGCCAGTGCTCCATTGTTGTTGTTGCGCCCTTTGTGTTCCTTTGTTGATCTGCATTTGCAGGTTCTCCTCCTGTTTCCCAGGGCTGCATGCATGTCTGTTAGTTAGCCTTCCCCATCCGAGAGCGCTGTTTATGGTTTTTTTCTGTTTTTTGGAAAAGTTATCAAACTCTAAGGCCCCGTTCACACTGAGCGGTTTATCGTGCAATTTCCGCCGCGAAATCGCGCATATTTCCGCACAATATCGCACAATGTAGCTCGTCCAATGCATTCCAATGGAGCTGTTCACATCTCACAGCTCAATGTCGCCTGTAGCTCGTCGCTTGTACATGACCCTTTTTTCGGAGGACGTCGCGCAATTCGGCCCCAATAGACTCAATGGTGTCGCGCGAAATCGCGCTTTAGCGGCAGCAATGGTGTGGAATTCCTATCTCCTGATGCCCTGGAAATGCGGTTTCGGGTGCCGGGCGGGTAGTTGTTTTCTACATTTAGCCCCGCTTTCGGCAAGCAGAGCTGAATGTACAGCGGGGAAGAGGCCGCTTGTTTTGTACAAGTGATCTTGGCAATGTCGCCAAGATCACTTGCATGCAGCCTGCAGGTCTGCTGTTCTCCATGGGGTAGGGGGGCGCATTGAGGAACCTGGCCTTAGGGCAGCAGAGAGAGTAAATCCAGCCCTGCTGGCATCCCACCCATCTCATGGTGATGCCAGGAGCTGGGCAGGATGCTGACCAGAATGCCACAGGTGACTAAGAGCTCTTAGCAACTTGGGATGCTCTGGTCAGAAAGGGGGCCAATGAGATGTCCTCTGGGGGCAACCGCTTCAGAATGCCTCATTATAGGAATGGCCTTGGGTGCACCAATAGTAATGCAGCCATTGTAGATGGGATGGGAGGATTATGTCACCTCCTTTCAAATATCTTATTCTGAAGATAGATCAGAACACAAGATCGGGGATGATAATCATCTGCTGGATTTCTCTCTATACAACACTTAATCATAGAGCAAGCCTTTCAATTATCCCTGACCTAGACCTGTTCTTGGGCCACAGAATGGCCCCACATTAGCCTCATTATATTACTTGCTCCTGTCTGACTCCTGGGAATGTTCCTGGCTTCAATAGAGCTCATACACAGAATGGCCCCACATTAGCCTCATTATATTACTTGCTCCTGTCTGACTCCTGGGAATGTTCCTGGCTTCAATAGAGCTCATACACAGAATGGCCCCACATTAGCCTCATTATATTACTTGCTCCTGTCTGACTCCTGGGAATGATCCTGGCTTCAATGGAGCTCATACTCTGCAACATCATAAGCAACGACACTCCCATCCCAGATGTAGCTCTTCCTAGAGTCAAGTGGTATAACAGGTAAACAGTGTCCTGACTCCTGACAGGTCCTCTTAAACATTCAATGACAGACGAAAGGAATTTTACAACCCCATAACGATCCCCAATCCCCTGCCAACTTGCCGCCATCACCTCCAGAGCATTGAGGATCAGTAATGAAAGATGATTGCGCCAGTTTAAGAGGAGAGTGAATAGAGCCTCTTATACTTAGTAACAACACACTCCTTGCAAGTCATCAAACAATCTCCGGGGGATTCTATTGCAACCCGAAATGCACACTTCATTAAAGGCAGTTCCATCAATTGATTAAATGTGTGCTCATCATTTTATGTTTCACGGGCTGCTCCGAGTCACTAGAAGGCCTTAATGTGCCAACTCAGGAAGATCAAATTATGTGGTCTGTCTAGAGTGGAAGGCTTTCTGAGAAGACGACCCAAGTCGTAAAATAAATAAATAAAATAAAAATAACCAGCTGCACAGAGATAAATTGGAGTGTCTGCCGCAGAGGTGATGAGCTCGAGCTTTTGTCTTGAATCATAACAAGAGAGCTACAGTATGTGTGATCAACGTCAGTATTGTAGCAAGGAACACTATTGTGAAGTGTATAAAAAAAAGAAATAATGCAAAAGTGACATTGATAAATCTGGAAGTAGAAAAAAAAAGATCTGCTGTGGGGTAATGTGTAACAAAGTCACATGTGAAAGTTTGGTTTCTGTTTTATCTCTTTGTCATGAGTTGGTTAGAATGTATTTATCCAGTCATTGTAATAGAATGTTAGCTGATGATCCATGATTGATTGGGTGAAGCAAGCTACTTGGGTGGTGAAGGGGTCGTTTGGCCCATGCACTAGCTCACTGGGGGATCCCATGTCCCGTCTCAAAGGGAAATCATTGCATGCTTTGACTTGCTGAAAACCCAAAGGGGTTCTGTCATTTACTGAGCAACAGAAGACCACAAGGGGATTTTGGCGTGAGACTCTTCACCATCTGTGACATAATTAACCCAATGAGGATATGTCATACACCCTTATCTTGTCCTATCCTGTCAAAGGTAGTGCAGTATGAGAGGAAATAGAGAGATGGGGAGAGGAAGAAGAGAGAGAGAGAGAGAGAGGGAGAGAGATACAGTAGATAGATAGTGTGTGAGTAATATGGGAGATGCTTTTGAACTATAAGTATAAAACAATTATTAAAAATTGTTTTATAAATGTTTTTAAAAGTCACATACATAGCTTTCCTGACAGATGGTACTGGGTGGTACTGGGCTCTCCATGCTGCTGGGTGCCATGTAAGCTGTGACTGTAGGAGAGGAAGGGAGAGCGTGAGTGGGACTTAGAAAGAGAGAGGAAAATTAAATAAGCAAAAAAGAAATTGAGATGTAATGAAAGAAAAAGAAAAAGGAAAGAAAAAAGGAAATGAAGTGTAGGAAAAGGAAAGGCAAGGGAAGGAAAAGTAAGGAGGGGAGGGATAGGAAAGGAAACAAAAGCAAAAGGAAAAAGAAGAAAAAGGAAAAAGGTAAAGGAAATGGAAGGACAGATGAAAGGGAAAAGATAGGAAAGAAAAAACAGGAAAAGGAAAGGAAAAAAGGAAAAGAAAGGAAAGGAAGGAAGGAAGGAAGGAAGGGAGGGGAAAGGAAAAGGAAAAGAAAGGAAAGGAGAGATGAAAAGGAATGGAAAGGAGGGGAAATGAAAAAAAAAGGTAAAAGACAAAGTAAAAGAAAAGTAGAAGATAAAAAAGTAAAATAAAGGAAAGGGAAGAGAAGGTAGGGAGGGAAGGGATTGGAAACGAAAGGAAAAAGAAAAAGGGTAAAGGAAATGGAAGGAAAGTAAAAAGAAGACGGAACGGAAGGGAAGGGAGGGGAAAGGGAAAGGAAGGAAAGGAAAATGGAAAAAAAGACAAAGTAGAAGAAAAGCAGAAGATAAAAAAGGGAAATGAAGGAAAGGTAGACGGAATTGTAAAGCAAAAAGAAAAGGGCAAAAGATCAAGGCAAGAATGACGGAATAGAAAGGAGATAAAAGTCAAAGAAAATGAAAGTAAAGACAGAAAGACGGACAAGTAGGACATTCCTCTTATGAGGTCGCACTTCCAGTCTATAACTCCTCACATACACATATGTTGTATCAAGGTCACATTTCCATAATGCGCGGTGTGATGAGACCTCTAAGAGCGGTGTAATGTTTTCATATATCTCTCTGAAAGTCTCCAATACTCTTTACATATGTCATTGTAATTATAAATTCTCTCGCTCTGCTGGCTCAGCTGTTCCTCGTAAGTGGCTGGGCTGGGCCTCCGTCAGCACAATTATCGGAGCCGCTTGCTGTGGGGACTCAGCAGAGTCATTCTTATAAGATTGTATTATTAAACGGTTACAGAATATTCTGTCAGATCTTCAGGCCCACAGACGTCAGCCAGGCCAAAGATATGCTGTGTTACTTTTACAGAGTCAATTCAGGTGACAGGAACAATCAGTCTGCAAAGTGGAAACAATTCAGGTCTCCTAAAGTCAGAAGGTCGGCTCAGGTGGACTTTAAATCTGAACTTCAGGACAAGCAAACATTGTCTAAATATGAGATCCATGTGTATGCTTCCTGGAATCTCGGTGAGCTTTGTGTATTTCTTCTAGATCTGTGCAGTAATCCAGTGTGAGACTCGTAGCTTCCTGTAATAAAGACTGGTCACTGCTGCTCTCTCTCCTTGTGCAGGGTGACTGGTCTAGTCTCCGCCCCCTCCTGTAATAAATACCGGTCACTGCTGTTCTCTCTTCTTGTGCAGGGTGACTGGTCTTTTCTCCGCCCCCCTCTTGTAATAAAGACCGCTCACTGCTGCTCTCTTTCCTTGTACAGGGTGACTGGTCTTGTCTCCGCCCCCTCCTGTAATAAAGACTGGTTACTACTGCTCTTTCTCCTTGTGCAGGGTGACTGGTCTTGTCTCCGCCCCCCTCTTGAAATAAAGACCGGTCACTGCTGCTCTTTCCTTGTACAGGGTGACTGGTCTTGTCTCCGCCCCCTCCTGTAATAAATACCGGTCACTGCTGTTCTCTCTTCTTGTGCAGGGTGACTGGTCTTGTCTCCGCCCCCCTCTTGTAATAAAGACCGCTCACTGCTGTTCTCTCCTTGTGGAGGGTGACTGGTCTTGTCTCCACCCCACTCCTGTAATAAAGACCGCTCACTGCTGCTCTCTTTCTCCTTGTGCAGGGTGTCTGGTCTTGTCTCCGCCCCCCTCTTGTAATAAAGACCGCTCACTGCTGTTCTCTCTCCTTGTGCAGGGTGTCTGGTCTTGTCTCCGCCCCCCTCTTGTAATAAAGACCGCTCACTGCTGTTCTCTCTCCTTGTGCAGGGTGTCTGGTCTTGTCTCCGCCCCCCTCTTGTAATAAAGACCGCTCACTGCTGTTCTCTCTTCTTGTGCAGGGTGACTGGTCTTGTCTCCGCCCCCTTCTGTAACCAGAAACCAGGGAAAGCAAAATATGAGCAGAATAAATGTCAGAGTTCATTTTTAAGGGTTCCACTTTAAGATTTATTTTGATTCTTAGATTAAGATTTGCGGGGGAGGGGTAAAGTGAACCTGTACTGTGCACATACAGGTCATATTTATGGGGACACTAACCCTAACACTGGGAGCATGCTTACAGAAGGGGCGAGAACAAAGACGACCTTTGCTGCTCCCACATTGTCCAATCATCAGACTGGGGGAAGGGAGAGGATGAAGACAACAGAGTCTGATGTCTCCCATATCGCAGATGGAGGAACGCCAATACTGGGAAGGGAGGAGTTGATCCGCTCA
>NW_017306697.1:571070-572768 GCF_000935625.1 Nanorana parkeri | reverse complement strand
TATATATATATACACGGGACAAATCACTGACATCTGGAGATCCTTCCACCACGTTTGTGCTTCACTACCTTTCATTTGTCCTGGAATGGTATTACGACGAGAGAATCCATTCCGGAGACAAATACATCAACATAAAGGCCTCGCGATGCCGCGCCATTCCCGTCCCATTGTGCAACATTATTCTGTGTAATAAACATAACGTTTATGGAGCGACAAATCATCATTACACCGGGAGAGCCAATCACTGATACTAGCACCATGAGGGGGGGCATAAGAGTTTAAAGTGGTCCTCCTCTTCCCCAGGTGATCAGTCTGCTGCAGGCAGGAGGAAGCATTTCCTCACTCTCCCCTCCCCCAGTGATCAGTCTGCAGGCAGGAGGAAGCATTTTCTCACTCTCCCCTCCCCCAGTGATCAGTCATTTTGTAAATCTTTACTTCCAGCCTGACTGTCCCTGGCACACTGCTTTCATTCATTGGATTTCAGTTCCTTCAATCATGGAGGCTCCTCATCATATGTGGGCAGTGGCATATCTAGGGCAGACAGTTGCCTTTTTTTCAATATGGCAGATTCCCCGTCTACATGGGACCCCATGGGCACATTTTACAGTAGATACGCCTCCGTATGTGGGGCTTTACCTAGCGTGGTCTCTATGCAAATACAGCCATCTTAGTAATGCCCACTTCTCCAGACTTACTCCCACCCATGAAGGCCTTTTGATAATTGCATAACTCCTCCCAAGAGCCAATCCACTGCTTGCATCAGGGCTGAGGGCTCTTCAGAGGAGTACTGTGAGGGGGAGGAACCAGGGAAGGCAAAATAGAAGCAGATTCAGCTTCAGCTTTAAGGTAAACTGTGTGAACTTTTTGTCTTTAGCACGGTTGCATTGTTTTCTGGACGGCCGTTCATTAATAGATCCCACGTGTTGCCCCCAATTGCTCCTCCGTCTGTTTTTTTTTTCCCCCCTCTTCATTAGTGTAACAATATATCACCTCGCCGTTATCCCGCACATGATAATTATAAGTGATCTGAGACTTCCCTAGAAATCAATTCATAAAGACTTCGACTACTCCAAAGTTTCGGTTTAAGGTCGGCGGAAGCCGAAAACATCTACAGGCGTCTGGCGTTTAAAAGAGAACTATGGGGTCAGTGTTTTTCCCCATAGTTCTCCTCAGGGTCACGGGAGGACATATACTAACCTCCTCCCGTGACCCAAAGCTCAGTATATAGGGAGCTACAGCTCGCGGTATACTGAGACCGCCGCAGCCAGGATGGATCCCAACATTACTGTCTGGATCCGCCCAGCTGCGTGATTGACACCTTGCTCTGCCTATTTAGAGGCAGAGCCAGCTGTACCCGCCCCTTCCCCCGTCCGTTCCTCCAGTCAGCGCTGTAGGATCGAACAGGGGACGGGGGGAATCCCTGTAGGGAGCCGTGAGTGACACTCACGGCTCTCTGCAGGGACAGGATCGAGAAGTGAGCGAGCGACGGTATGTGTTCTCTCACTTCCCGATCTATTGAGCCGACCCGTGACAGTTTCATTGTCACACGTCGCCTATAACTATGAGGATGAGTGATTTTCACTCACCTCATAGTTCTCCTTTAACAATATTTACATATCCTGAAGACCTTGCGCCCGGCCTGCGTTCTGCACCGTTTAGCATTGCAAATATCATATATATATATATTTTGTAAAGCTG
>NW_017306697.1:569892-571060 GCF_000935625.1 Nanorana parkeri | reverse complement strand
ACGCTCCTCAGTCCCAATACCGCTAATGGTTATTGATTGGCCCGCGGAGCAGAAAGCAGCAAGCGAATATGTAAACACATTATGATACATTTTCACCGACTCCTCGCAAAAAATAACAAAAAAACTGCCGCCGCAGCAGTAAATAGGTTTCCGCTATCGCTGGACCTCATAAACGTCCGATGGCCTCGGGGTCTCCCTGCAAACTAGACGGGTCCAGGTTCTCATTTATCTTCTTTGGAGGGTTGTTTTTTTTCTGCTTTTTTTTTTTTAATATACTTTAAAAATTCCTATTTACTCGCCGCATTATGTATTCTTTGTACAGTCATTCGCAAATATAAAAGCAACAGTGAACACAATAGTTCGGCCTTCGCGCTGCAGACGCCGGTAGTACGCAGAGCGAGCGGAGTCATAGAGAAGTTATCTCAGGTGAGGGGGATTCGGGTCTGGTGGGAGTTGGATGTTTTACCTTAAAGAAGAACTCCAGGATTTTCATAAGTTAACCCATGTAGTAGGGCTAACCCCACTCTGAAAGGGTTAACTGCTCATTTTGGTATAAAAAAATATTCTTACCTATCCCCCCTGAGGGGCGGGTTTCCGATGACCGCAATGCTGAACGGGCAGTGTGCACGTGCGCACACCGGCCCATTGGGCATTTGTCTCCCGAGCATCGTTTAAACCTTCCGAAAATCGTAAGATTTTCGGCTGGTTTTCTAGGATGCTCCTTAGACAAAAGACGTGCGACCGTACAGTAGAAACGGTCGCACGTCTTCGATCACACTGCACGATTCTCGTATGATCGCGGGATTTCCCGTAATTCTCGTACGAGAATCGTGCAGTGTATGGGCACCTTTAATCCCATCTGACTGCCAGACCGGTCCCTGCATCCTTTTGTCCCCCAGGCTCCAGCGGTCTAAGCGCTGCTGATGTCATCAGGTCTAATGCAGGTCCATTCACTGGTACTTGGTGTGAGGAAAGGGTTGCCACCTTTTCTTTTAGCGAAGCCTCAACATTCTAGCGCCACGTGGGATTTTTTGGGGGAGAGAATATACAGGAGAGAGAGCTAGGGGAGAGAGAGAGTGAGGAAAGATAACCAAGAGAGGGAGAGAGAGGAGAGACAGCCAGGAGAGAGAGAGAGAGAGAGAGAGAGGGAGAGAGAGAGAGAGAGAGA
>NW_017306697.1:567769-569774 GCF_000935625.1 Nanorana parkeri | reverse complement strand
AGAGAGAGGAGAGACAGCCAGGAGAGAGAGTGAGAGAAGACAGCCAAAAGAGACAGTCAGGAGAGAGAGAGGAGAGACAGTCAGGAAAGAGAGAGGAGAGACAGCCAGGAGAGAGAGTGAGAGAAGACAGCCGAAAGAGACAGTCAGGAGAGAGAGAGGAGAGACAGTCAGGAGAGAGAGAGAGGAGAGACAGCCAAGAGAGAGAGAGAGATTGAGGCGAGACAGTCAGGGGAGAGAGTGAGAGACGACAGCTGAGAGAGAGGGAGGAGAGACAGCCAGGGAAGAGAGATGAAAGACAGCCAGGAGAGAGAGAGGAGAGACAGTCAGGAGAGAGAGAGCGAGGAGAGACAGCCAGGAGAGAGAGCGCGAGGAGAGACAGCCAGGGGAGAGAGAGAGGAGAGACAGCCAGGAGAGAGAGACATCCAAGAAAGACAGTGAGAAGAGACAGCCAGTGGAAAGAGATGAGAGACAGCCTGGAGAGAGAGTGAGGAGATACAGTCAGGAGGGAGAAAGAGAGAGAGAGATAGCCTGAAGCAGAACCCCTGTGCCCTTCAAGACTTATCTGCTCTCTGTGTTTCAGACACATCTTTGCTCCCCTGAGTCCCAGCGTCCCTTTATGCCCCGTGCCTCCTCCATGCATTCAAGTTGAAACACCAAGACCCCATGTTGCCCCTGTCCACCTGACATCGTGACATCTTGTGTCTGGGTCTCATCCGGACACAGTACATACAGGACTCAGTCTTCATGTCATCATGTCTAATACAGTCCATTCAACTGCATTAGACATGAGGACGCCAAGGGGCATATCACAGTCGGATGGGAGAGGGAGAGAGGTGAGGATTCACCGCCACTGAACCGAGTATCAGGTGAGTGTATCTTCTTTATCCCGATCCATAAGGCTCCATTCACACTGGGGCGGCAGTCTTTAATCATCCTTCAGACTATTGCAGAGACTGCGCGGTATGAAACCGTGCATCCCTCCAAAAAAAGCACAAGCGCGATAATCCGGCGGATTCCATTCACGGCTGTGCGGGAAATGCAAACCCTATATGTGAGTGGAGCCTGAACCAAAATGAGCAGCTAACCCTTGCAGTGCAGGTGTGGCCCCACTGCAAGGGTTAACTTTTGAAAATCCTGGTGATCTGCTTCAAATAGCCACATAGATGCCCAATCAACAAGTAAGAAAGTCAGGTCTCATTATGTCGATCCGTGCACCCCCCCCCCCCTCCCGCTGGTCCCGGTCTCCGCTGTGCCCGGTGCGAGCCCGAGACCAGCATGGTGGCTCTGTGAAAGGGGATCAGAGGGAGTACAGTGCAGGACCTCCCTCCGGTCCCCTCTCCGCTGTCAGAATGCGGAACTGATGTATATTACATCACTTCCGCATTCTTGTGTCACTCTCCAGCTTCAGACACTGGAGAGAAGCTGATGGAGCAGATCTCCGCTCCATCAGCTTTTTTGGGGGTCCCTAGGTGACATTAGGGGTCTTGGAGACTCCTGATGTCTCCATAAAGAGGACCTGTCACATCTTTTTGCTATCACATACAGTATGAGGGTTTCTTAGCCCCCTGTGTGATAGCAATAACATTAAGATGGGGGAAAAAATAGTAAAAATAAATTAAAGTTGCAAAAAATAAAATGAAAGTCACACATGAACATTTTTTTTTTTTTTTAAAAGTCCCCACCCATGCATACACGCATACATGCGTCGGGTGCGTATACATGCAAAACCGACGACTGCGCCCATTGCGCTACACATGTTACATATTGCCGCAAAGTCGCAGTGAGAGCAATATTTCTAGGGCCATCAATCACTGATAACACTAAACTGATGAGCGGTAAAAGCTTTTAAAGCGTCGCCTATGGTCAATTTTGGGTATGGTAGTTTGTTTGCGATGTCGCGGGTGCACGCAATTTTTAAGCTTGACATGTTTGGTGTCTTTTTACCCGACGTGACCCCATCTTTTATATTTTACCAAAAAATTGGGTAATAATAAATGTATTATAA
>NW_017306697.1:562476-562850 GCF_000935625.1 Nanorana parkeri | reverse complement strand
TTTTTTTTTTTTTTAAAAGTCCCCACCCATGCATACACGCATACATGCGTCGGGTGCGTATACATGCAAAACCGACGACTGCGCCCATTGCGCTACACATGTTACATATTGCCGCAAAGTCGCAGTGAGAGCAATATTTCTAGGGCCATCAATCACTGATAACACTAAACTGATGAGCGGTAAAAGCTTTTAAAGCGTCGCCTATGGTCAATTTTGGGTATGGTAGTTTGTTTGCGATGTCGCGGGTGCACGCAATTTTTAAGCTTGACATGTTTGGTGTCTTTTTACCCGACGTGACCCCATCTTTTATATTTTACCAAAAAATTGGGTAATAATAAATGTATTATAACTGAATACTGCGCTGAAGCGCTGAA
>NW_017306697.1:560397-562384 GCF_000935625.1 Nanorana parkeri | reverse complement strand
TTCTTTATATTCATTGTTTTTTTCTTCTTTTTTTTTTTTTCCCCTTCTACCCCGCGGGCCGGAGTTCTAAATGGAAAAAGCTAAGTGATTAGCTGGAGGTCATCGGAGGTGACCCGCACACCTTTCCTTGTTTCAGAATCGGTGTCATTGTTCTAACAGAGACGTCGGCTCTCTCCTTTCCTCCGGATCTGGCAATTATTTGTTGTGACCCGCGCGCGCAGTTGGTGTTTCCGGAGCGAAGCGGGGCAAGGTGACGGTGTGAGGAAAGTTAATGGGGTGTGCTGGTAGTAGGTCAGGGACATTAGAGAGGGCTCCATAGGGGGTTATCGATCTGGGATGGCGATCTGGCCAAGGCCTGGGGGAGGAGGGCAGGAGGGGGGAGGGAGCTATTTTCCACTGTCTTTCCGAAATGACATATTTATGTTACAGAGGTTTTATTAAAAAAAAAAAAATTGTGATTTTATGACTCCGGGGATCACCGGAGACACTCAAGCTGAACAACAAACAAAATTGAACAAGGCCAGGCAGATGCTAAATGATTTAATTGAAAGCTGAACTCCGAGATCAACAAATATTGTGCTCATACAAGAGTCATGTGTATTCTTCCTGGAATCTCGGTGAGCTTTGTGTATTTCTTCCAGATCTGTGCAATAATCCCGTGTGAGACTTGGAGCTTCCTGTGATAAAAAACGCTCACTGCTGCTCTCTCTTCTTGTGCAGGGTGACTGGTCTTGTCTCCGCCCCTTCCTGTAATAAAGACCGGTCACTGCTGCTCTCTCTCCTTGTGCAGGGTGATTGGTCTTGTCTCCGCCCCCTCCTGTAATAAAGACCGGTCACTGCTGCTTTCTCTCCTTGTGCAGGGTGACTGGTCTTGTCTCTGCCCCCTCCTGTAATACAAACTGCTCACTCCTGCTCTCTCTCTGTCCTTATGCAGGGCGACTGGCCTCGTCTCCGCCCCCTTTAATAAAGACCGCTCACTGCTGCTCTCTCTCCTTGTGCAGGGTGACTGGATCTTGTATCCACCCCCTCCTGTAATAAAGACCGCTCACTGCTGCTCTCTCCTTGTGCAGGGTGACTGGTCTTGTCTCTGCCCCCTTCTGTAATAAAGACCAATCACCGGCGCTCTTTCCTTTCTTGTGCAAGGTGACTAGTCTTGTCTCCGCCCCTTCTGCACTTTTTAGTGGTGTGTGTAGCCTGCTGGGTCCCTCCTATAGCTTGGCTCTCTGCACAGGCTATGTACAGCATAGTGATGAGCTCACTGCTACCTTTACAAGGTAATATTTGCATGTATAAAGGCATTTGGTGAACATACGGTGGACTTATATCCTTTGTGGCTTTTGAGGAATATATTTAAATGATAGTTTTTGTGTCTGGAATTCAGCTTTAAATATTATACTTTTCCATAAGTTGATGTTTTCCCATTCAGAGCAAAGAACCGAGCTTGCTTCATTGCCCCCATGCCCCTGCAGTATATATTTGCTTTCCATTGCACCCCACCCCCAATCTCCCAGCACCTCATTCTAGACGTATACTGATCGGTTCAAAATGCATTGCAGTAACCCTGACTAGATCACCTGGCCAGCGATGAACGTGTTTGTGTTCATCACTCCTTCACTCCTATTCATTCTTATAGTGCCCTCCATTCTTATAGAGCTTCTATAAAAGAGCTCAAACTCATGAACTCCATAGCAATGAACTGAGCATGCAAAGTCTGGCCGCATCTGGCCGGGAACATTTTACAATGTGGTTGAGCCATCAGTCCCCTTTTTTTTTATGAATTGGGTACAGGTGAGTGTGATCATGGAGGGAAGTGTTGAGGACGGATTACACTTGCTTCTCCTTCCTGTGTCCTTTTTGCTATTTGTGTTATGCTTTCCTTTTCGAGAAGTCTTCTAGCTGTCACATGACACTGCATGGTCCTCTTCTTCTTATCTGTGCTTGGCTGTCCTGATGCATAGAGCCATGCTGATGAATGAAGGGTGCCATG
>NW_017306697.1:551861-560117 GCF_000935625.1 Nanorana parkeri | reverse complement strand
GTCCAATGACCCCCTGCACTCACAGTATTTCCTCAATATTCCAAGCTGAATGATGCTGGGCATCCTTGAACCCAAAAGACTGAGGACATGTTGTGGTGGAGAACAGGTACTGCAGGGTGGAAGCTATGTAATGGAGATTGGCATTACACGCTGAGCTGCTTTTTTCCTAACACTGCCTGAGTGACCATATGGACAAAATAAGCTTGTGTTGGGCTTTAAGGAGAATATATGGGCCAAGGAAACCCCAAGAAAGTACAATGTTCTCATAGGCCCAAGCTAAATATAAACAATCCCCAAATACTTGAATTTTCAGAAACTGTTGGATAAAATAGCACTCAACACTTCCCTATCATATTGTTCTCAGCCGGGATCACACCTCTACCAAAGACACCTAAATCCAGCAGTGGATACAGCCAATTATCCTCCGCTATCACTTATTATCACAAGCTGATGTTGCCAATTTGCAAAAAAAATATCCCAATGGTAAAAAATGATCTTGTCAGAGCCGTTCTTGCAGAAAGGAACAATAACACGCTTTCCCAGCTCACGTCACGGATGTGCACGACAGGAGCCGGCACGTGGAGACTAATAGTCATCGGTGGACGTCTTCGCACTTCCAAAACTGGAGATTAACACTTGAGGTAAAACAACTAAAATGCGATAAGTAATAACCAGCAACCAGCAAGTGCGGCGTTAATATAAAATTAAAACAGACATAGCAACCCGCACCTGTGAGCGTCCAAAAGAAAAGGGGACATGAACTATTCAAAATAAGTGTATGTATAAAGCCACTCGCACTCCAATAGAATTTCAAGTCAAAAACGGTTTATTGATTTGATTGCTATCACATCATATAGCGACGTCTCGGAACAACAGCGGTTCCTTAATTCTGTTTGCCTGAAGAAGGATCCGCTGTTGTTCCGAAACGTTGCCATATGATGTGATAGCAATCGAGTCAATAAACCGTTTTTGAATTGAAATTCTATTGGAGTGCGAGTGACTTTATACATACACTTATCTTGGATTGCAGAGGCATCTGCAGTCACTTAGGCACCCACCCAACTCTAAGGGTATTACTCGGTCAGGAGTGCGATGGGTACACTGGATTATGTAGTATGCAAACACAACCCAAAAAGTATCCCTCTATGAAAGGCAACCTGCACTGGTAAGAATAAAGTCAATGCATGGCCTCAGAATGTGAACCTTTTCATTAAAGGGATAACAACTTGTCTCTAAGGAGCAGATTAAAAAATGTTTAATATATTTTTATTGTTTTGTTTCCATAAAAGTACATTTATACAAAAACATTCATAGATACTGATTTCAAATTGTCTCTTAGTTTTAATAATTATTTATAACTCTAATTGAAATAACAACAACTTACACCCACTTCCAATGTCAATCACTAACCATCCATCATACTTCACTTCCCCTATCACTCTCTTCTCACATTCAAGGGGGGGGGGGGGGTACCATGACCCTTATGATTCATTTGGGATGCCCCTCTAGTGTTTGTGACTACTAAAGCCTATAATATATATGTAGACCTCACTATTTTCCCTTTTATTATATACATTCCTCTATTCTTATTATACATATTCCTCCAGTGTTCAATAATGTGATAACTAAACAATAAACCCTTTTATTACACACTTGATACCTTGTTCCTTCCTCCCCCTCCCTCTGTATATTGTGATCCTACTCTTATTATGTATCCTTACTACTAATTTGATGACCTACATTTCTAAACCCTATGTGTACTACCTTTTCCCTTCTACTTCATCTAAATATGCCTTGTGTCCTCCCTACTACGTCCCATCTTCCCATTCCCCCTCCTCTCCAGAAAACTATCCTCATTCCTTTCCATTTATAATATGCTTTCAATTTATAAAAATGAACACAAGCACACGGTTAAAAATCTTCTACAACCTTGGTTCTCAACTGCTAAAAGTGGGTCGCGACCCCGTGTTCATTGCGTGCTTTCTACTTCTCTAGGTGAGGGGCTCCTCAGCTTCTTCCTAGCACAACACAGTCAGTTCTTGCGCCAAGCAGCATTCAAAATATCTGCTTGAGGTTTGGTGGGCTGAGGGTACAGCCGTGAGGGAGCTCCATTCATACATGCATTGCTTAGAGCTCCCTCGCATGTAGTGTAAAGGCGTCTAGACTGGAGTGACGTCACATTCTCGAGACCTCTACAGGACATGCAAGGGAGCTGTACAAGCAATGTGTTAATCACACAGTCTCAGGCGATTAATGCACTGCGCCACGCAATCGCACCTACTGTGCGTTCCATTGCAGCGTGACTTGGGTCGCGACTTAATGACAAAGTACAATTGTGGGTGCTGAGATTACACTGGTTGAGAACTACTGCTCTACGACAATCATCAAACAAATCAATCATCAGTCAATGAATCTGCTAAATGGGCCAGCCAAGGAAAGGCTCAACCCAAGTAAGTCCTACCTTGAAATGACCCTGTTCATACACACATCAAGGTGAACATATCATATAGAAGACTCCAGGTAGAGTGATATACACGCAGTAAAATAAAGAAATCACAAGTACTTGCTACACCCCGGTGTCGGGTCCCGGTCCGGGCAGGTCAGGGTCCGGTCCGGGTGGCTCGTCAGCCTTGTCGGTTGCCGTCCCGCGGGAGTTGCCGTGTCCCGATCCAGGCCACTGTGCGGCGACATGCACAGAGGGGGCGTTCCGGCAGCGCTGCTAGGCCGCGCAGGTGCAGTCGCGGGTGCCCTGTGACCCGGCGGGGACCGCCCCGAACGGTGTGACGCTAGGTTACTGCGCATGCGCGGATGACGTTATCACGTCGGTGCATGCGCGGTACGAGGTGTCAGCCTATTTAAAGCGCCACAGGACTGGGATTCATTGCTGAGTGATTGCTAGTCAGCACCAGTCATCTGTGATCTGCTCCTGTGTACTCCTGATTATCCAAATACCTGGCTTCCTTGTTGACGTTCCCCTTGGATTATCCCTCTGTACTGCGCTGTCCGCCTGATACCGACCCGGCTTGTCCCTTGACCATTCTCTGGATCCTGTCTGGTACTTCGCTGCCCGCCCAATATTGACCCGGCTTGTCTCCACTACCTCTGCACGGCTGCCTACTCTGCTCCACTATCATCTGCTGCAGACACCTGGAAACCGTGATCCGGCACCCGTGCACACCCTGCCTGAGCACACTGTCTCCACCCCAGTGGTCATCAGACGGGGTTGCAAGGGAGGTCCTCCTCATCATATCGGGCCCACACCTCGAACCTAACACCCGGTGTCTAAATATGAAACCTGATAGGTCAAATAATGGTGCCTCCCAAGGGATCTGGACACTGTCTTGTTTGCCTGATGAAGGGGATCCTGTGAGACCCCCAAAACATTGTATAGAGTGTTCTACTTGCAACTAGTACGTTAATAAACACGTACTGAACTTGCTTTGGAGTGCCAGTGTCCATCCTTTACTCCCAAGGGATCTGCACACATGGTGTCCAACAGAGCATGTGAGATGGAGACAAGCCTCCATGCATAGCATGGCCACCAGTCACTTCTTTGGGACTCCTTCATGTTCCAAAAACAGAGGCCAATGAAGTCACAATTTTATAAGACAAATTGAGTAAGCCCAAGCTCAAATGAAACATATGCAGCAACGATTTGACCTGCCATTGGTAGGTAATGCACATATTTTTGATCTTTCCACCCCTGTTGCATCATGTGGTTGACACATAGAAGGTATGACAATTCTGGCTCTGTGCCACTGCTGCGCCCTCTCTTTGGACTGATAAGAAACATCAACATATCTTTGATGACAATCCCACTGTGATGCAACAAACTTGGCAGATGGGTAACAGTGTAACTCTTTCCAAAGCATATATTTTTACATTCTGGACAAAGTAGGGAATGGTTCGAACCACCGGCGGAACTACCAGGACTGGGCCCTGGTGTTCCATGACTTGGGGGGACAAGACGCCAAAATTGCCTACCTGGGAGGCCCTTCTTGCACCACGGCCCTGAGGTTTCTTGTTACGCCTCTGGTTTGAACCCCTGTCTGCTGTCTGCTGAGGTTACTAGTTACTCTTCTGGTTTGAACCCCTGTCTGCTGTCTGCTGAGATTTCTAGTTACTCTTCTGGTTTGAACCTCTGTCTGCTGTCTCATTGGGGAACTGTTCCTCCACTTCCTATCCTGGAGACACAAAGGGTGTGAACGTAAATGTCTACAAAGTGATATAAAATCCCCTTTCAGACCTCATGCAGGCATATTGTTTGTTGTCCATTGTTGTTGTCCGTACTGCATCTGGACTCACATGGATATACACCCACTTATGTCCATGTGAGCTGAGATGAGTACAAGCAGCTTGTATAGCCCTTACCTCTCCCCTGCCTAGTGAATTACTCCAATGAGTCATTTAGTAAGAAGGACTGACTGGGTAACCAGTGGCAGTACTGGCACCTGCTGATCACACACTATCAATTACATGTCGGCTCTGAATGAGTCAGTCATGTGGGTTGATGCATGTGCAGAATGAATTCAGCCTTCAGTTATTCCGAATGACTCAAGGTCTTTCTGCACATGCACTGACACCCCACATGCATGATTTAGGGCTAATATGTAAACAATAGAGTGTAATCAGCAGCAGTAATGCATACTCAGTACACCCCACTGTTTATATATTGGCTCTGAGCAGCAGCAGCAGCAGGGTCCATTATGCTGTACACATGTAAACCTTAGAACAAACAATGAATGCAGATTTGTTTCTAGTTTTAGCTTATGCAGCCCAAGGCTGTGAACTAGAGCAGAGTGCATGGGCCCATAACACACAATACTGCTGAGTTCAAATCCATATTAATTATGGATTTGAACGCAGAATATTGTATGTCCATATGCATGAGCCTTTAGACCAGTGATGGGCAACTCCATCCTTCCAGCTGTTGTGGAACTACAAGTCCCATAAGGCATTGCAAGACTGATAGTTACAGGCATGACTCCCAGAGGCAGAGACATTATGGGTTTTGTAGCTAAAGCACTGCTGGAGATCCACAGTTGCCCACTCCTGCTTTAGACAGAACAAGTATGCCCATTAGAAGATTTCCTCACATCTCCTGTTCCAGTGACAACTCAGAATTTTAGGTGTTCCATTTCTGTCTCGGTGACGATGGTTACCGGGGCCAACAGTGAAGGTTAATTTCCCCACTGGGTACAAGGACAGTAATAAAAACTTGACAGGGTGGGGGCAGGGGCATCCTGAGGCAGTTTGTCACCTAGAGTGGGTACCGGATAACACCCTGCTGTGACATCACCACGCATGCACGTGACGTCATCGCGCATATGCGTGACAACGTCAGGCGCTGTTACCTGCCAGCAGCCCTCTTGGCCAGCAAAGAGAGGAGAGGGCGTTCACCTGGTGGGATAAGGTATGCCGTCGGGTCACCTCCTCTCTCCATTACCGAGTGCTCGACTTTTCAGGGGGTGACACCAAAATGACACATTTTGGTGTCACCCCCCCAATGATGTCACCTGGGTGCAGGGCGGAACCCCCCTCCTTTCCTATACTATAAAAAAATAATACAACTTTGTCTAGAGATATAATACAAATCAATTGCCATTTCATATTTTTGAGTTACTGTCATAAAAACAAGGTTGTGTGAATGACTTCAGTATGACCGCAGAAGCGACATATGTTTTTCTGGACCCGTTGCCTGGAAAGTAATCACATTTTAATTAGAGAAAATGTATCTAAGCGCAAAGATACAGCAGAAAATAGTCACAGGTGCAAAATCCAAAAATAGAGACTTCCTGAAGACTCTCGCTACAATCCAACAAAGAAGCGAATAAGCTTGCACACCAATGGAGCATTTTTTAGAGAGAGATTAAGGGAGTTGTTCACTTAGCTGCTGAAGGCAGCCGAGTGAATAACCGAGCCGAAGTGAAATGAGTCGAACACTATGGCTCAGTACGGCTGTTTTCAGCCATACATTGGCTAAAATCAGCCGTACATCAGCTGCCTTCGGTCAGCCAAACACGCTCTGCATGTGCGGCCAGGCCCAAGTGCAAAAGGAGTTCAACTCAGCCGATCCAACATCTGGCAGCTCACTCACTGTCATTCGCTCCTATTCTCATAGGGGCCGAACGGCAGTGAGTGAATAGCCGAAGGAGGCCGAGCAGCATTCGCCTCGGCTATTCTGCTCGCTACCTCCGAGGTAACGAGCAGAATAGAAAAAAATTATAAATGAATGAAAAGGAAAAAATGTTTACAAAGTATTTACATTTTTTTTTTTAAATACCAAAATTAAAAATAATTAAGAAAATAATTAAAATATTTGAAAGAAAAGAAAAAAATAAAAAAAAAATAATGATTTTAAAAAAGTGACGCAGGCCGACTGGACCGCACGCGACGAACTCCCGCCGCATTATGTCAAATCTGACACCTGCCGGCAAAATATAAACAATTGGGCAGAGCTAGCGGTGACATGGCTGCTAGCTCCACCCAACTGTTTCCTATTGGCCGGCACCTGCCAGAGTCTTCTGGCAGGTCCCGTGCAATAAATAACAACTGGGCGTAGCCGGCCGTGACGTCACGGTCAGCTCCGCCCAGTTGTTGTTGTTTAATGACAGATCAGCGTCCCCAGGTCATTTGGGGATGCTAATCTGTCATTGCAACTGGGAGGAGCCAGCCGTGAGCACACGGCTGGCTCAATCCAGCTGTCATTTGTGTGGAGATCGGCCGGCTTCGGACGACCTTTCTCCACGGTTCACCTGTCATATGGGTTCAGCTCGGCTGAGCCACTCAGCTGCCTTCCGCTGCTGTACTGGCTATTGTGAATAGCCCATACAGCAGCCCTTCGATTAGACTGAACCGAAGGGCTCAGGCAGCCGAAGTGAGCCGAAGGATCAGCCGAAACTACGGCTGGATCCTTCAGCTCATTAGTGAATAACCCCCTAATATTTCACAAAATGGCATAACAAAAATACATAAAAGTAGACATGATCCAATGAACCACCCCAGGCGACACAGAGGCACTATACATGAAACAACTAATAAGAGAAATGCATAAAATGTATCTAAAGCGGCTTGGAGGTACAAGGATAAAATACAGAAAAAGGGCCACATAAGTAAAATATAAATAAGTTGTATGCGGATGTGGAACGGGTCTTAAAAAAAAAGGGCACAGCCCTGATACATTGTCATCCATCTCCACCTTTTACTACACCAGGTTTCTTCTGCATATTACCCATTATTATTGTTTACTTGTGTGGTCATTTATTTGTATTTGATCCTTGTACCCCACAGCCATTCCCATGTTTCAAGCTACTTTCTGTTTTACCCTTTGTCTAGTAAGGAGGTCCTTTTAGAGGGTCAGAAGGCTTTGACCCCAACATGCTTTTTCAAAAGAAAACACCCTGTGTATTACCTAGCTTGGAGTAAGCTACATTTGGAGTCTTGTCAATGAGTTGACACTGTCCGTGAAACTTATCGAGTCAGCAAGTTGCCATTTTGTCTGCACTGACTGGGTCTCAGGAGGTATGCCTGTTGCAAAAAGCGACATTTGAAACCAAAACGCAACTGTCACAGATGAAGCTTGGCACGGTCACATTACTGTCATCCAGGCAGAATAAATGAATGGGTTGCAATACATAAAAGAAATCACAAAAATACATATATTCTATAAAAACAGCAATCAGTGGCAATCCATGACACAAATTCTGTTGATCTGCTGCAAAATATAAACCCACTGGTTGACCTCTACCTATAAAAGCTTTCCAGGCAAACTTCACTCAAAGCTTCTTATTTCATTCTGGATAAAGGAAAAAAAAAAAAGGTTGGCATCTCTATTGAGTTTTTAGTGCCCTCTACATGCCTATCATGAAGATCCCCTTCACTTCCTGCCTGGACAGGAAGCGATAGCAAATGTCTCCAGTGTGGGCACATACAAAGACAAAAAACATATTTTATTAGAATGAGGAAGGAGTAATGTCCTGTTCCTGCCTTCCTGTCCCGATGACAACTCTGCAACCCCCATTTCTTTTACAGGACCGGGAAGGGAGAGAAAAATCCCCTTCAATGGGGTCACAAACGAAAAAAAAAAAAGCAGACATTTGATTTTCTTCTTATTCTATACACAAAATTTCTGGAATTAGGCTTTAACAGCTTAAGAGTATGTGCCTGGCACTAAAGTGAACCTGTCAGAATGTAAAATAATACAATCATAATACAGAAATAAATAATTAAAAAAAATTAAAAAAAATTATATATATA
>NW_017306697.1:539688-551776 GCF_000935625.1 Nanorana parkeri | reverse complement strand
TAATTTTTTATATATATAACCATGGTTTCCACATGCTGTCACGTAACCCAACATTTTTGCTATTTGCTGCCAGAGCCATGCTAAGCCTAAAAGATGTTTATCAAAGTTTGACATGCAGTTGCCAGATGGTTCGGTGGCGGATTGGAAACTTTACTGTAATCTTCACGTTAAGAGTTTTAGGGACACTTATCCCTCTTATAATGCCTTGCTCTTTTGCTAGGGTGGTTTTGTCAAATTATAGATCAGGTTTTTTTTTTTAGGTTTTTTTTTTTCCAGAAAAACTGCTTCCATGAAGACAGGCTCCTTAAATCCTGGCTCAACTGAGGAAGAAGATTACATGTTATTATGATGTGGCTCAGCAGGATTTTTGCAGCAAACATAATGATGCAGAGAGGGATAAAATTATCATTCTCAGCAAGGAGGTCATCAGCACGAGAACAATGGCTTTCACGCGGCTCGGCTAAGCCCCGCATGATGCATGCTTCTGCCCTTTTTGTCTTAATGCTTTTGTGAAGAATTCCTGGTTAGAATTTCAATACATTCTCACGTCGTGACAACTAAAGTACACATCCAACGTGGGGCTGGTGATTGTTGATGGACCTCAGTTCTCAATGCTGCTCAAAACAAACATTGGTCAACCCCTTCCAGGCCGTTTACTGCAGAAGAACCTTTATTGATGCTAGGAGATACATTTGGGCCAGACATAAATAAAGTGCAAGAGAGCAAACCAATGTGCAACTAGAAAAATTAATTACAAGGGATTAAAGGGAATGGTTCCTGTGTATGTTGTGGCATTGCGTGGCAGTACCACTGTTTTATGTGGCCTCACAGTGACCCAGGATTCTCAGCCAGAGGGGCTGAGTGGCTCCAGGAAGAACTGCCTTTTCGGTCCTTTCCTTGTTTTCTGGATCCTAGTTGGGATCCTGGTTCCAGGAGATTTCTTAGAGCTCTAGGTGGGACGAAATCTCCAGTCCTGGGTCCGTGTGTTAGTAGTGACCAGCACCTGATTGTGCACATCCCTCATGAAGAGTGTGCTGGGATGTGTTCAAGGCCCCCCCCATGAGTCAGGAGAACTCCACCCAGGAGTCAGTGGAGGCCGGTGCAGCAGGGAGCTGCTAGTGTGTAAAACCTATGGTGCAGGTTGGCAGGTTACTGAGAGTTGTCTGGAGGTAACAGACAGTAGCCATGAGGATTCAGGTCGGAGCAGCAGTGCTGCAAGTGAAAAGTGTTACAGGACTGGGACACTGTGAGTGTGAGAGACAACTCGAGGATTGGTGATCCCGTATCTGTTATATGCTGCAGCAAGCTATTTTATGTTGGACTTCGTGATTGTCTACCTTTTGGAAAGAAAACGAAATACTTTGTTAATGGAAAAATGCCGTGGGAGTGCTCTGTGAGTTCCCCAACATTACAATGTATAGATGTAAATAAAGTATTGCATATTTTAATTTTTACTTTCATACGCATTCTTGCCCCCAAAAAAAGCCTGTTCTTACATAACTCAAGCCGAAATGCATACACATTAGTGAATGAATCAGAAGAGTGACCCTTCTACCCACTCTGTCCCTTTCTCAATGCAAAGCTTCAGTCAGAGAACATTTTTGCAGTATGGCCGGGCGCATTATCCTGCTGAAAGAGGCCACTGCCATCAGGGTATACCCTCTCCATTAGGGGTGTACTTGGTCAGCAACATTGTTTAAGTGGGTGATACGTGTCAAAGTAACATCCACATGAATGGCAGGAGCCAAGGTTTCCCAGCAGAACACTGTCAAAAGCATCGCACTGACTCCTTCTTCCCATAGTACATCCTGGTGCCATCTCTCCCCCAGGTAAGGGACACACATGCACCCGGCCACCCACATAAAGTAAAATAAAATGTGATTCATCAGACCAGGCCACCTTCTTCCATTGCTCCATGGTCCAATTCCAATGCACTTGTGCCCATTGTAGGCGCTTATAGCAGTGGAGACAGGTCAGCATTGGCACCCTGACCAGTCTGCAGCTATGCAGCCCCATATGCAACAAACTGTGATGCGCTGTGTGTTCAGACACCTTTCTATCGGAACCTGTATTAAGCAATTTGAGCTACAGTAGCTCTTCTATTGGATCAGACTACACGGCCAGCCTTGGCTCCCCATCCCAGATAGCAAGCAATTGAGCTGCAAGTTTGAAAATGACTTGCTTAACTGTCGCTAGACTTGCCGAGCTTCACAATTTTGTTGCACAATTACAGCAAGTCCGCATTGCAAGTCTCCAGATCAACATGCTTTGCAAAAGTGCTGTACACTTGCAGAGGTCTTCCTAAGACCTGCATGACTCTTGGTGTAGACTTGCCAAGCAAATTTGCTACAAATTCAAAAAGTGTCAACTAGAGCTTGTGCTGCTGCGAGTGTTCTGCAAGTCTACAACTGGCCAGGAATGTGTGCAGCAAGTTTACAAGAATTAGAATTCAACCCTGACACAAGTTTGTGGCAAGTTATCCTTGCTATCTGGGATGTGCATCAGCCTTGGCCGCCCATGATCCTGGCGTCGATTCATCAGTTTTCCATCCTTGGACCACTTTTGGTCGGTCCTGAACACTGCGGACCGGGAACATCCCACAAGAGCTGCAGTTTTGGAGTTGCTCTGACCCAGTCATCTAGACATCTCAATATGGCCCTTGTCAAAGTTGTTTAAAATCTTACAATTGTCCATTCTGTTCTATTTCAAGATGCCATATGCCCTATATCTGATATTTATTATGTAGTTTGCATAACTGTTCTATTATTGTTTTACTTGCCTAAACCGCACCATGCTTCTTACCAAACTTATGCCCTTTATGTCCACCTGCCAGACTTGGTCACTGTGCACGGTCAGGGCCTTACGTATGCTGTAATATTGTCTTGTACTATGTAAAACCTTAATAAAAATGTATTGTTAAAAAAATGTTCACTTGTTGCCTAATATACCCCCCCTCCCCCCCCACACACACACACACACACACTTTCAGGTGCCATTGTAACCAGATAATCAATGTTATTCAGTTCACATTGCAGTGGTTAGTCCAAAAATGAACCAACAAATGAACAAAACCCCTGTAAATTAGTGCCACCCAAAGGTGAATAGGTTCTGCACACCAACTGTGGGTATACAATTCATGTATTTTAAATGAGCTGTGAATAATGACACCATTGCATGAAAATGATTACAAAGATGATTGAGGAAACCTATATAATTCTTAACCATAACTGGAATTCACTGTAGTATTAAAATGATTTTGAGTAGAAGAAAAAAAAAACCTTGGTCATAACATATTATCGTTGCGAGAACAATTTGTGAGCCCTTAGGAATTTCATAGATTTCAGCGGCTCCGAAAGTGTGGTCTGATTTTCAAGTAACTCACAATAATAGTTGTTTGCCTATCCGCTTAAAGCTAATAACACAAAAAGCCTTGTTTATTTTGGAAGACGTTTAAACATTTACAAACTGAGCTGAAAGGGTATGAGAACCTTTGTGTTTGGTAACTGGTTGCAATTACCTTGCATTAAATATTTCCTGTAGCTGCTGATCAGACTTCCAGAACAGTTAGAGGGGATTTAGACTATTGGCCTTCCCAAAACTGCTTCAGTCCATTGAAATCTCTGGGACACCTTGAGCGAGCAAATATCTTCAAATAATGCCAAAGCCTCTCAGTGGAGCTAAGGTCTTGGCAATTCCAGAATATAAATTTGCATCTGTTTTCTGTAGTCAATTTCCCGCTGTGTTTCAGTTCGTTGCCTTGTTACATTAAGCAATTTATTTTAAGTTTTAGGCAATTGGCTTCTATCCTGACATTCTCCAGTGAAATTTCTTGACACTATTTTGAAATAACTGTTCCCTTCATAACTACAAGCTGCCCAAGCCCTCTAGCAGCACAGCAATCACCAACCATGATGAATCACCCACCATAGTTCACAGCTCAGATAAGGATTTGGTGTTGATGTGCAATGCTTAATTTGTCCGAAGAATGCACTGCATGAGTTCAACGTTTCCCTTCATTCACCTAATGTTGTCCAAGAAGCATTATGGAGTGTCTAGCAGGTTTTTGCTTAGCCAAGTAATGGTTTTCTTGTTTCAGTCCACCATCTGATCACCATGTGTTTCATTGAGGGCTTGTGTATGCTCTTTGATAGATGCAGGTCACATACCAACAATGTTTTGTGAGCGTTAGGTTTCAACCAACAGGAATTCTTCCAGTTCTGCTAGCAAACCATTAATGGTTGATGAAGGATCTTATGGGCCTGACTTAAAGGATATACAGTATACAGTGATGTATCATATGCACAACACTAGTAATCTTTGGTCCTGCACTCCTTGCCAAGAGGTACCATGCAAATTGCAACACAGTTGTTGGCCAGAAAAGTAGTATGCTATTCATTGTAATTCTGACCTGCCACAAAAGAAGGGCTGAAATGACAAGACCAGTGCCCTATGCAATACAATATTCTTGTAGTTTCTCTATTAATATATTGGTTCTCTAGTATTGAATGCTCCAGGGAAATAAGGATGGAGGCTTTGGCTTTGTCTCATGAACAAGTGCTGTTTCAGTGTGGTTTATTTTCCCGAATTCTTACTGGAAAGTATCAGATATACATCTGTTGTAGACAACAGGTTCCACGTGGTTAACAGCTGTGCTTTCAATTACTTTTCATAATAGGACACCAGGTTAGCAAAGGGTCTGCTGTTTTAGACACCGATTAAGGGTCCAATATAGATTTTCAGGAGGGTTTAATGGCTGACTCCGTCAGTGGTTTTGGGGAAACCCTGACTTTTGAAAGCTGAAGAAACCAACCCAATGTATTGCACTAAGAGTCTGTTCAGAGTGAGATCCAGTCTATATGACATTGGACAGGGATCTTGGGTTAGTCTTACAACGTCTACCTCGCTTATACTGTCCACTGTGAGCACTGTCAAGGTTTGTCCATAAAGTCTATGGCAATAGCCTGCTATATGCTGAGTTTTGGGTCACAGGAGGATATTAGTAAATGTACTCCCATGACACAAAAGAGAACTAATGCCAAAAAAGGTTGAGCCATTGTTCTCTTTAATCACTTTCCTAAGTTCTTGATCTTTTTTTTGCACATACATGTTTTGTTTGTTTTTACAAATGTTCAGAAAGCATACATACAGAAAGAGTGGAAAGAGTGTAGTAAAAGATAATCATACCTTTTTATTCATAGTAAAGAACTTCACAACAGGAAAATGTCTGAACTATACCCCTAAAACAAGGTGGACAATTCTTCACTTTTTGTCCTGGTTAACCAGCACAGAGAAGCTTTGGAAGATTGGGTTGTAGAATGCTGCTACTGCATGGAATGGTTGAGGTTGTCTGTTTCTAATTCTACATCTTGAAATATGAAATCCAGGTTTTCAAACGTATGGTATTCCCAAGGTGTTGGGTCAGCAAATATTTATGCTAATCTGTATGAGATTTACTCTATTTTCTTTCCAGTCCGGACCCATTCCTTTTTTTTTTAATTCTTGATAATACTGTCCTTCCATTTAGGATGCTGGTGTTGAGGAGCTGCTACCCCATGCAGCTACAGTATTAAATGTTTTAGATGTTTTAGATACAAAAATGTTTTAGATACAAAGTCATTATGCAGAGCTATCTGATGTCATTGCACTCACCAGTAGCCCCTTAAAGTAGAACTTTGGCTTTCTATTAATAAAAGAGTGCTGCTGCACTTAGCTACCAGTGCATCTGTACTTACAGTTTTCTCTTAGTCCTCTAGCAAAGTTCCACAAATACCTGTTGATTCAGCCAGTGAAGTCCCGTGAAGTGGCAATGATGCTGCACTGCTCCTGAATTCAGAATAGAGTTATCAACTTCACATAGGCTGTACCCCCTTGTATTATAGTGGGATGAGCAGCTGTTGCAGGGGGCCTGGCTTTCAGCATTGTCACTACTCATTTCATCAGCGCTGGCCACACTTAGTCCTGACTACTGCTTTCTGGATCGACAGCACTGCCTCTTATGCATAAACCCTTCCACTGTGAGATGCAGTGTCTGGTAGGGGGAGCATGAGAGACACAAATGAAAGAGGAGTTTGTTCATTTAAAGAGGTAAACATTATTTTTTTTCTATCTTATGAGGCTTGCGCACAGTAACTGTATTTTGGTACTTGTGTATACTGCCACACAGGGACCATTAGTTGTACTTTAAAATCAACATATAGCAAGGGTGGGTAGTACTGATAAAACGATACATAAATGTTCCAACAACAGCTATGCACAGTTGGACTGAAGAACAAAGTAATCACTATAATAAGTAATAGTAATAATAATAAAAGCTCTGCCTTATATTGCCTCTTGAAAAGAGTAACATAAGAAATGAAATTGTTATATATATAATGGATTGCATAATTCACTCATATAGTGAAATCTGACATCATCCGAGACTGAGCAAGCATTAGAAACCCAAGAGAGAAAGATGCTTCTTAATGGAAGAACCGGAAGTCTCATTTCAGAACCATGGACAGCAGCAAATTCAGAAGTCAGGTAATTGCTGCTCGGCGCTGTCCAGGGTGCTGAATGGATTTATGACTTTACTGAAAAAAATGACAGGCTGCGAGATAAATTTGATCCGCTGATCTCAGAAGTAGACTTTTAACTGATCCGGCTGCACTACATTGCAAACTTAAATTGGTTGTTGTGGGTGCACATCACTATTATTAAAAAGGCCAATAAAAGCTAAACTCCAGGCATAGAAGACAAACATTAGCACAGCTCCTTATTCATAAATATATTAAATGTATTTCTGTAAATGCAAGCAGTTTAAAGTGGACCTTTACCCCCTTTCATCTGAAATCACATCACTGTGTAGCCCTGGCTGCTGATATTAACTCATCTTACATTTATTAGTTAAACACACATGTTTTCCTTTTACTTGCAATTACTGGTTTTCTTCTTCAAGGGTGAGTGAGGCACTGGTGATGTAGTCCTGGTCCCACAGATGTATTCTCGGGAAGGTTACATCACCCGTGACTTCCTGGGAGATTGTATCTGTAAACTGCGAAATCTCATGAGGTCTCAGGGGAAAGGCATTTTTCCACCCCTCAGATAATGCGTACTGTCACATGTTTCAGGAGACAGACCCAGAATTCCTGGAACTAAAGGGAGATGGATTCATCTGTCCTAATTTAAAATTGTCACCATTAGAAGAATGAAGAAGCAAAGAAAAAAAAACAGGTAGTTATCTATAAGTATCTGTTTGTAAATTGTCACTACTAAACATGTCTAAAGAAGCCGTTGTTGTAATTTTTAAGATAAGGGTGAAGTTCCTTTTTAAGTACCTAAATCTGACCAGGTATCAGCCTTTTGAAGTCCTTGTACATAACACTCTGACCACTGAAAGGTGAAAGTGAATAACGTTGATTATCTTGTTACAATGGTACCTGAAAGTGGGGGAGGGATATATTACAATGACACCTGGAAGTTGTGGAGTGGATATAGTAGGCAGCAAGTGAACATTTTTTCCCTGAAGTTGATATGTTGAAAGCAGAAACAATGGACAAGTGGGAGGATTTGAGCGACTTTGACAAGGATCAAATTGTGATGTCTAGACAACTGGGTCAGAGCAACTCCAAAACTGCAGCTGTTTTTGGATGTTCCCAGTCTGCAGCGGTCAGAGTTCGAGCAGTTGACTTTGACCTCCAAATTGTCCAAAGCTCAATCCAATCGATCGTCTGTGGGTGGTGCTGGAAGAACAAGTCCGATCCATGGAGGCCAATCACCTCACAACTTACAGGACTTAAAGGATCTGCTGCTGACGGCTTGGTGCCAGATACCACAGCAAACCTTCATAGGTCTAGTGGAGTCCATGCCTGGACAGGCCATGATTTGGTGGCAAAAGGCGGACTTATTCAATATTAGACATGTGGTAATAATGTTATGGCTGATCGGTGTATACACACACACCAAAAAAGAAATATAATTTGACACATAGACATTGCAAACAAAGCAAGTAGAGTCCTTTCCTGTATATAGAGGGTAATGTTTTGCAGGGACAAGTCCGTCATTGTACCACTTTATAGATCACTGGTTTGGCCTCATCTAGAGTAGTATGCGGTCCAGTTTTAGGCACCAGTGAACAGGGGGGTGTCCTTGAACTGGAGAGAGTCCAGAGGAGGGCAACCAAACTCATAAAGGGGATGGAGGACCTGAGCTATGAGAACAGGCTACTAAATTCAAACATGTTCTCATTGGAAGTAAGGTGATTAAGGGGGGGGGGGACATGATTTTCATGTATAAAATGTTTACCGGGGATAGCAACATACGCAGCAAACTTTTTACAATTAACTCGATTACAAGGACAAGAGGCCACCACTTAAAATTGGGGTTTCTTCTCAGTTAGATCAGTCAGGGTCTGGAACTCGCTGCCACATGCTGTGATTTCGGCTGAGAGTGTGGAATGATTCAAGAGGCGATTGGACGATTTCCTCAGGGACTGTAATATACATGGGTACAAGTACTCTTAAGATTGAGAACACACAGGGACCTATGCATACTACACACCAGTAGGACCATACACATACACAAATAGGTTGGACTTGATGGACATATGTCTTTATTCAACCTCAAATACTATGTAACTATGCGATTACATATCAAAGTTTATTAGACAGGCAAATCCCAAATGATGCAATTCAGGATGCCAATAAAAACTTCATGTTGCAAACGTCGAACAAAATCAAATTAAAAAAAGGGAGCAAGAGAAAACTCGCAGTTGTGTTGCAGAATTAACTGTCTTGAAAAAAATGTGTAAAAAAGGCCCCTAAAAATGAAATAAATCTGTCCTGATCTGTACTTACATAATGTTCATTTTCACATGCAAGTCTATCTGAATCATTAATAACGATCGGGGCTACGGACTGACAAGCAGAGAGCGCCTCTCAAGCTTGTCACTACCATTCTAGGTCACAAGTTGGAAAAGGTCTTTTCAGAAGATGCCCAGGGACAGACAAGCCACTGTTAACATTACTTTGATGCATCTCGCTCCACGTAGAACAAAACTAAACATCGGCTCTGCAACAGGTTTTAAAAATGAGGTATTTAAAAAAAAAAAGGAGGGAGAAGAAGCTCAGAGTTTTGAAGTCGTGTTGTAATTACCGTCCTGTTTCATCGGGGCTTTTAGACATCAAATGTACTGGTTCTATTTTGTTGACTAGCGAAGAACTTGAGCATGTATAATCTGAGCCTGTGGGTCACATTCCCGTACCTGACACTTTCTGTAATAAGCAAGGATTTGTAAAGAAGATAGGACTGAATCTCGGTAAAAAAGCAAAGTTATTATTATTTTTTTTACAACCTTTTCCGCAGACATTATTAAAAGCTGAAAAAGCCCCCAAGTGAACACAAAATGCTTCTTCGCAAAAGTCTTTTGTGTGTAAAATCCTTGTGTGGCTTTCCGAATGTACTTGATCTTACTGCAGTTATAGCAATTCTAACAATCATTAAAAAAAACAACACCGAACTCTCGTGGAGCGGTAACAATCTAACTTTGTGAAATGTATATTGTTATAGATGAGCCAATAGAGGGGCCTCCTTATTCTAGGATAGTGAAGGGAGCCATGGAAATCATTCTTGCTGCCAACCACAACCCAGAACCTGCGATGCGCAGTCCACATACTAATCCCCCATTCATACCTTCCAGATGTGTGAACGCACACAGCCTTTATCAGTGTTTTGCTGAGGTTCATCAGCATATGGCAGATTAATTTCAATGGGCTGCCCTAAGCTTGAGAAATGTGGTAAATAAGCTCAGGCAGAAGCTTCAGTTGCGAGCTTTGTCTTTTTTAGACTGTGCATATTGCTTGCCACTGTTGTGGAGGCCAGTAACAAATAATTGCACCAGTGGCGTTACAAGGGTGGCGCGGGGGTGTGGCCCGCACCCGGGTGACACAATTGCAGAGGTGACACCAAAATGACTGGCAGTCATTTTGGTGTCACCCCCTCTAAAAAGTCAGGCACTCGGTCAGAGACCCAGCAGCATAGCTCATCCCACCGGGTGAACGTCCCCTCCTCTCCCTGCCGGCGTCCATCACCAGAATGGCCGCCGGCAAGCGTCAATCAGATGGCTGCGCATGCGCGGTGACAACCTGGCCTTGGGACGCCCCTGAATTGCACCCCAAGCATGACATCAGACTAGTAGCATAAAAAAACTACTACAGAGGAAATCTCTGGATTAAAGTGACATTAAAGTCACCCCCCCATGCTGCTTTAAGGACTTGATTTGAAATGGAATGACCTAAATCAAGGCACAGGATGCCAACACCCCTGGAAATAGTATATAAAAAAATTAGGAAAGTTGGGTTTTTTTTGGGCAGCCGACTGACAACTTACAAACCAAACATTTTTTAGAAAAAATATTTTATTTGATTAAAAGGTCCAGCCTTTGTACAGCCTGAGAGGGCTGTATTAGCTGCTGGGTGCTGACCGACAACTTTTTGTATCCACCTCCAATCTTTTGCGAGCAGTGGTACCCCCGCCATCTCTTGATTGGGTCTGCCTCCACTGGGGTCTAGGGCCTCCATTTTTCCTCTCTCCCTCTCTCCTGTTCTTCCTCCCCCCCTGCCTCATGCTTTTACTCTCTCACCGTCTGAGCCGGGTGGAACGACTGGGACGCACACAGACTCCAAGGACAACTTCCCTCTCCATCTCCTGAAGATGCGCTATTTAGTGCGAAACGTTGAGAAAATCAAGCTCCTCCATCACCTTTCTATATACCAATCATGTCATGTGTTCATGAATTTTTCAATTATCATGTTTTCCAATCATGTTTCATTGCATAAGTTTCTGAATGTCATCTTTATATGAATGAACTTAACTAATGTGGAGTGAGCTTACAGGGGAATCATGTTGTCAATTTTATCAATTCTACTTAACTTTTAATCAAATAAAATATTTTTTCTAAAAAATGTTTGGTTTGTAAGTTGTCAGTCGGCTGCCCCCAAAAAAACCAACTTTCATAATTTTTTGATATACTGCTTTAAGGACTTACCTTAAATGATGCCTCTTGATCCGATCATCTGCTTCTTTCCAGTAGTTTTCAGTAGTCCCTCCAGCGCTGGTGCCGGTTTCTGATCCAGCACAGACTGCTCGGGGGCCCACAGTGTCTATCTGACGTGCACACTGCCGGCTGCGTGCACTGACTTACCCTGTGTATCTCCTCTTCTGCCGGCCGAAGATCTCTACTGCGCATGTGGCCACCCCATGATCCTTCACGGCCGCTTGAGAAACTTCAGATCTTCAGATAGGAGCGAGTGGCAGAGACACAGGTAAGTTTTTACCTATTTGGTAAGGTGTAATTCTACTTTAAGTCCCAAATCACACCATTGTGTACCGTTCATGCGTGTTTCCAGGCATTTTTATTCCCACGTATGCCACACATCCCTATTGATTGCAATGGGTTTCTGCACACATGTCAAACATGGGAAGGTAGTCTATGTAGCAAGTTCTGTGAAACGTGTCCGGAATTCTTTTCCAATGCATTTGTGCGTGTTTGATGCAAACTCCTGGGAAGACTGCATGTGTTTCTGGTCACATTTGGGGTGCTATTAACTAGTAATGGAGTTTGGAGGCACATTGCATAGTTAGCCAGGTTGAAAAAACACACAAGTCCATCGAGTTCACAGAATGCTTAGGTGTGAATGGGGACTACTGTTGAATATTAAAGCAAAAGTTGTCTTTATCTTTTAATGGGCTATTCAAATGTTATCTTGTTACTTTTGACTGGTGTTCTGCTTAAAAAAAATGTTTTGGACTCTGCAACCTGAGGCCCCCTCTTTTAGTGACACATTGTTTTGTGACAGCGGAGAGCTAGTGAGCTGACTTTTTATAATAATGAGATATCAAGAGAAGATCCATCACCTTGAACACACATTTAAGGTTTTTTTAAAATTGTTTTTCCCTTCACTCTATCTTGAAAACAGCAGGAAGTGGGTGAGTGGCATTATCTCCAAAGTGAAGGTAAATCCCCTCTTGGACAGTTGTCACCAGAACAGATGCACCCATAGGAAGATCCCCCCCCCCCCATTACGGTAATAACTTCCACATTTTTGGGGTTTCT
>NW_017306697.1:527241-539677 GCF_000935625.1 Nanorana parkeri | reverse complement strand
GAGAGAGCCCCCCCCCCCCAGTTCTGCTATTCACTGCAACATTTTGGGGTTTTCCTTCACTTTCTATTCCATTGGTCACCAGGTCAAATAGAGGAGTAAGTCTTCCCCATGGTGACCCATCATAACAAAAAACAAAAGGTCCAATTCACATTGAATCCGTTAGCATCCAATTTTCAACGGATATCAACAGAAGGTAACACAAAAAAATGTATGGGTGTGAATGGGGCCAGTTCACACGGCTCCATTGGATTGAGTTCCATTGTGTTGTAGTGTGCTGAAAAAAAAGTAGAGCATGCTCTACTTTTTTTTTTCAGCGCAACCTAACGCAATGCAATGAAACAGAAGTAAAAAAAGATATATACAAAAAAAAATGGAACGCAACATAAATCAACAGAGGTTAAAATTGCAAGTCAACGAACTTGCTCTGTTCTCTAAGTTCTGTTGACTTACACTTCAGCTTCTCTCTTCAGCTTGACTACCAATCAGCTTCTCCCTTCAGTTTGTTCAGTTAAATCAGACCGATTTTAGTGTGAAAGGGCCCTAAAATAATAATAATAATAATAATAATAAATAAATAAAAATGTTGGCTTTAGACCTACTTTAACTCCCTCGTGCCAAATCCCTCACCCCATGAACAAGTTCATTGAGCTAATCAGTTTCAGATTTAATCATTAGCTCATCATTCAGAAAATAAAAAGCACACCTGATTGGTCCTCACCAATGACCACCAAATTTCCTCCTCTCCTATGTTTATAAATTTCCCTCCGTGTCCGATTCAGTTTAAAAAACAAAAAAACAAAAACACTTGTCTGTAAGACTCTCAAAGTTCTTTCACACTTCTCCAAACTTTTCAACACACATATAGGTTGAGTGTCACCTACAATCGCCTTTATATTTCAGCTATAATTTTTCCTAAAAAGTGACAGGTCACAGCGGTCTAAGGGGGTCTCGAGAGAAGGGCCCGGTAGAAGCTTGGCATCAGCAAATTGCACCGAATCCTTTTTTTTTTTTTAAGCACTTCTGTGTAGCGTTGAGTTATGAGACCTCTGAGACAAATGTAATCTAGGTGTTTGAAACCGACTGTCCATCTTACCACTGTCTGCACACTTTCGCCACAGGAAACTTCCTTAAAATTTCAGAATGGTCAGCAAAATTGTACTAGTAGATGCCAACAGACAAACGTGGCTGAAATACTGGACAGGTCATTACTTCAGATTGGGGCTATTTGTTCTTTCTTGCATGTTGGAAGCGACGTTAACAATAAAAAAAGTTTCAGCTGCTATAAATTAGATTTCTTTCCCCTGCTAAATTGCTGATAAATGTTTCTACACATAACTATCTACGGCGGGTTGTGATTATCCTGAAAGAATCTTTCACATTAGAAGGTAGCACAAAAGTGCGCCAAGTGTCAAGGAAGAAGTTCCGATTAAACAAACAAGAAAAAAACATGTTTCTTTATATGTGTTTTATCTATTTAAAGAGAAGATAAATAAAAACTTGTCTTCCTTGCAAGTCAATATTTAATGAAGCATACTGAGCGGTCTACAAATAATGAAACATTTACTTTACTTTACTTTATTTTTCTTTTCTTTATCTATTTATTTATTTGTTTTTTGGTTTCCAGATTTAAAAACTGCTGAGAAGTTCAGGCACAACACAAAACTCAGTAATGAAAAGGGCCCTACAAATCGTCACTTACCCCCGTCTGTGTTTCTATGTATAGGGAGACACTGTAACAAATGTGCTTACTGTGTATCCTTCAGGACTATATACAGCGGCGTCACAAGGGGGGTGCCACCCGCACCCGGGTTACACCATTGGAGGGGTGACACCAAAAATACTGGCAGTCATTTTGGTGTCACTCCCTATGAAAAGCCGGGCACTCGCTCATGGACCGAGAGCCCGACAGTGTCAGGAGAGAGGAGGGGACCCGGCGGCATACCTTATCCTGCCGTCTGAACGTCCCCTCCTCTCTCTGCCGGCGTCCATCACCAAGATGGCCACCGGCAGGCGTCATTAAGACCGCCGTGCATGTGCGATGATTTCACCGCGCACGCGTGGCAGGGCCAAGCGCATGCGGGATGAAGTCACGGCGGGGTGGCACCCGGTCTCCGCCCCTGGGTGACACCCAGCCTTGGGACGCCCCTGACTATATACTTACAGACCCAATGTAAAGTGTGCTTACTGTGTAGCCTTGGGACGCCCCAATGTAAAGTGTGCTTACAGCCTTGGGACGCCCCTGACTATATACTTACAGACCCAATGTAAAGTGGCACTAAACTCAGCAGTTAAATCTTCAAAATACATTCAAGTTCTTTAACTGTTGACAACAATGTATCTTATTTGTGTATCGCTCAGCTGTAGATCCTCCAATCATCTCTGAATTGGTGCCGACACTGTCCGTCCTTCTGGAGGGGGGCTACGTCTGTTCCCCATAGTCCCTGTGTGTGTTGTAAAGTAGTCACCGCTCCATGCTCGCTTCCGTGATGAACTACAATCTCAGGTTTAATTTACTAATTTGTATTGAGATTGTAGTCCCGTATTCATCAGGGGGAAATGTCATGTGCTGACACATGAGTCACTGCTGATCTCTTAATTATAAGAGGCATCGAATGGTTTACTAGCCCCCAGATAAAAAGTAGACCGCTAACAGGGAATAATGACACACTGTTGTCAAGGTTAATAGGGAGTCGCTTGAGGATACAAGGGGGATACAATGTGGATGTTAAGCATTATTGGATGGAACGCTGTGCTGCACATGTTCTCTGATGTAACAATCTTTGTTTATATATGACATTGAAATTAATTTAAAACAGTAGTCCATCCCAGATGTAGTCCATCCCAGGAGTGAGCTTGGAGCGTTGACTACTTTACAACACACACAAGGACTATGGGGAACAAAAGTAGCCACCCTTTAGTTTCCTGCAGATTCAGCACTTCTCTGAGCAGTGGTCCTGATATTTTAGGGTGGCTCCTTTCCCTTGCAGGATCCTATGGAGCCACACTTGTGTGTGCTAGTAGGTTGTGTTTCTCTACACATACACAGATACAGCAAGGGAAGACAATCCCCTCCTTCCTGCTCTTCCTTCCTCCATTCTCCTTCCTCACTCCTCCTTTCTCTCATCTCCAAGCTAGTAGATGAACAGCTACTGGAGACTGTGCTCTTCCTTGTGATCTTGTACTGGACAGGAAGTTAAGGGTAAGCGAGCTGAGAAAGTTGGAGCTGTTTGGAAACATGATGAGTGTTAGTGCTTGGGGGGGAATGTAAAGAAATACAGTACTTTGATGGGCACAGTCACCATTGAAAAGCCAACATGTTATATTGGTGTTGACTGGCAGTTGTATTTGTCACAGGACTTCTGTGGGTGGTCCATAGAAAAACTATAGAATAAGGGATAGAAGCAGCTCTGCACGTATAAAAGTACAGAATTATGTTATACATAGAATCAACAAAGAAGAGCCAACAAGCTTTGAAGGTTGTAAAAACTTTTCAGTTCTAAATGAACTCAAGAAAATGAGTATTATATCAGAAGTCTAACGTGGGATATAGGAGTAAAGGGGAGGCTCCCAGACCCAAATGGTGTTCAGGAGCTCACGAATGCAATTTGGAAATTTGGATCCCTAATGCCATTTGGGTCTGTGGCTTTCATCCGAATCTGAAACCGGAACCGAACTGGATTTCGGATCTGAATCCCAAAATAACAAAATATCCAAACCGAACCGGATTTTTCTGCAGCTTACATGTCTAGCGAATACATGCCGTAATCACAGCTAAATGTGGTAAAATGAAATATCAGAGTTTGTGACTTTCTGTTTGGCCAGGCAGTGTATATGTGAACTTACTAGTGCTCGGGGCTCTCTATCTCTGTCTCTGCTGCTGGGTGAAAAGGCTGACTGTTGACAGAACATTAGAATGGTACATATGCTGCCTGTTTTGTTTTTAGAAGACTGTATTTTTAGGCCATATTCATGCAGTGTCTTTGTATGCTTTGCGACCTTTGTGGCAAAGTAGCTCATGCAGCTGTTTGAGCTGTGAGCTTTGTGCTTTTATTGCTTGCACAAGAACACAGGTCTGGCTTGCCATTGTCAACAATGGCGCTGCAAGAGCAGCATGATCTTTTCCCGTATTTTGTGAACGTGCACAAAATTGTGCAATTGTGTGCACACTCTTTCGCACGCCAAGTGTGAGTGGAGCATTAGCCTATTACTGGCCGAGTGTATTTAGTAGTTTGATCAGAAAGATTTGCAGAGCAGCACAGAAATACTTAAAAAGAGGTAAATAGTTGTATACACGTATCTACATTGTATTTCTAAATACATATTTGTTCTTATATTAGAAATACAGTTCAGCATTAAAACTGTCCATCTTATTCTTGTTCCTTTAACCAATAAATATAATTAATATATATAGATATATAGAGAGAGATATCTATATACAGGTGAAACTCAAATAATTAGAATATCGTGCAAAGTTCATTTATTTCACTAATGCAACTTAAAAGGTAAAACTAATATATGAGAGAGACTCATTACATGCAAAGCAAGATCATTCAAGCCGTGATTTGTCATCATTGTGATGATTATGGTATTATTCGAGTTTCACCTGTATATATATATATATAGATATCTCTCTATATATATCTATATATATTAATTATATTTATTGGTTAAAGGAACAAAAATATATATACTGTATATGCAACATCTAAACCCAATTTTACAGGCTGTGAATCCGATACAACTGATGTAGCCATTCCTCCCAACAGAATCCCGTCCCATCATTAACCAGTAAAAGCCTTCAACAAGATGTCGCAATTTCCTACGACCTTTAAAGGGCTTATTTAAAGGGTTCAAACATACTTCGGATAATTGCAGCTCGGAGATCATTATGCTCTGAAAGCAGTCGAGTTTTGGGAGGTTAATGTGCGGGGTTGGACGATGATGATTAAAAAAACTTGGCACGGTCATGTTTCTCATCTTCTTATAGACACGTTGTGTGATTTAGCTCCTTGACACATGCACCAAATACCGATTCCGTATGCTGATTTGGATGTTTTTTCCTGTATAGGAAGCATTCAATAATGGGTGCCCGTTATTTCCAGTATCAGTGGCCGTTGCGGCTAGAGGCTCTCAGAAAGCCATCTTTGTGGTGATGTCAGAAGCCCCAGTAGACTCGGAGCTGCCACTTAAGTGTTTCTCTTTCATCCTTCCTACATAAAAGGTTATTTAGGGATCCCGGTCAGGACACTATCTGCAAGCAGTTTGCATGTCCTCCCTGTAATTGCACATACTCCAGTTTCCTCCCACAGTCCAAAGACACACTGGAAGGTTAGTTGGCGCCTGTCTATATTGGCCCCGTATGCGTGTGCAATGGGGACCTTAGATTGTAAGCTCCTCAAGGGCAGGGACTGATGTGAATGTTCATTATGTGAAGCACTGTGTAAATCATGGGTAGCCAAACTCCAGCTGTGGTGGAACAACAAATCCCATGAGGCCTTGCAAGATTCTCACAGCCACAAACATGACTCCCGGAGAGAGATGCATCATGGGATTTATAGTTTCATCACAGCTGGAGGGCTGGAGTTTGGCTACCCCCTGGTGTAAATTGTCAGAGATATATAAATAACAGTAATAAATAAAATAGACAGGGGGAGGGGTGAAAGTGCTGGACCAGCACCCAAAGACCCCTTCTCAGATCAAACAGTCGTTAAGAGCATTTATTTGTATAATTTTATTAACCAAAAAGTTGGTTTGGTTAATAAAAGGCCAGAGGTTCTATATACAACATCAGAATAGGAGCGCCGCGCAAAGCTCTAGTATTGTAATCTCCGTACTGAGCGACCCCGAGAATGCAACATTCCTGCCATAGTCAAAACGCAGGTGGACTGCTAATAGGACCAAATTATGACACTTTCATCACGCCAAATAATCTAGACCCGCGCGCACCGTGGTGACTTCAGCTTCCTTTCATGGATTTCCTAACTTTTTTATGCCTCTTTATTTAACAAATCCTTTAAGCGAGATTAGAAAAGGGCGGCGGATATGAAAGGAAGGGAGCGATCATTTGACTATGCCCTTTGGCATCGCGATTGTTAAAAAAAAGATGAAAACACAAAAAATTTAAGAGTATCAAAAGGAATTTGTGATATATGCATGTTCTAAAGTATTCCCGCTACCGAAGATAACGGAGGCTCCTGAAGTCGCGCTTCTCGGCGGTAATAGATTCCGAGTACGGGCAATATATTGTAATGGCCTGTCAATGGCTGGAGTGATTTATTAACCCTATTAGCGCTGGGTTGGCCAGCAATATATCGAAGCGTGAATTATGCGGGTGAGATAAGATAGAGATGGCTACGATGTCTTCCCGCGCACTCCAAACAGAAACAAAACACAATAAAAGCTAAAATGTTAAAGGGCAACTCCAGGCTTACAGCAACATCACTGTAGAAATGTATATCTTGTGCTCAATGGCAACCTAAAATAAGGAAGGTGGCAAGTCTCTGACATGATTGTGTCATCTATGAGTTGGCATCTCAGTCCAGTGAGATGACCCTTGGTGGGCTGAATCATTTCCCAGCTTCTCCTTGTTCCTGTCCACCTGAGAGTTCTCACTATTTCCAACCACCTTTGTATGTTCCTGCTCCTGTCACATAACATAAAATAAACAAAAACTCCAGCATTGAAAGTGGGGACCCCTCATAATGGGCACAGTAGTTGTACAGACCAGGGAAGTCAGCTCAGGGATGGCGGGAACCCCTCATAATGAGCACAGCAGGTGTGCGGATCTGAGAGCGTAGCAAAGGTATAGTGGGAACCCCTCATAATGGGCACAGAAGGTGTACAAATCCCAGATCTCAGCACCGGGATGCTGGGAACCTCTCATAATGGGCACAGCAGGTGTTCGGCAGGGGCGTCTCGAGGCTGGGTGACACCCGGAGCGGTAACCAAGTGTCACCCCGCCGAGACGTCACTGCACATGCGCGTGACGTCACCACGCATGCACGTGACGTCACCACGCATGCGCAACAGTATTCTGATACCTGCCGACGGCCATCTTGGTGATGGACCCCGGCAGAGAGAGGAGGGTACAATCACCCGGCGGGATAAGGTATGCCACCGGGTCCCCTCCTCTCTCCTGATACTGTCGGGCGTTGGGTCCATGACCGATCGCCCGACTTTTCAGAGGGTGGTGACACCAAAATGACTGAAAGTCATTTTGGTGTCACCCGGGTGCGGGCCGCACCCCCCTTGTGATGCCACTGGTGTGTGGATCTGAGAGCTTAGCAAAGGGATGGTGGGAGCCCCTCATAATGGGCACAGCGGGTGTACAGACACGGGAACTCAGCACAGGGATGGTGGGAGCCCTCATAATGGGCACAGCGGGTGTACAGACCCGGGAACTCAGCACAGGGATGGTGGGAACACCTCATAATGGGCACAACAGGTGTACAGACCAAGGAACTCAGCACAAGAATAGTGGGAACACCTCATAATGGGCACAACAGGTGTACAGACCCTAGTATTTAACACAGGGATGGTGGGAACCCTTCAAAATGGGTGCAGCAAATGTGCAGACCCAGAACTGCATAACATAAAAACATAAAAACAGATAAAGTTCACAGGAAATATAAGAGACTGTCAGGTGGTTTAACTGAAAGGTCTGTGTTAGATGGACAGAACTTTTAACCCACAAAAAAAACAAGCAGAAGAGATGAGGTTCAGGTTTGCCGCTACCATGGGTTCACGCTGATTCCTCAGCATTCATAAATGTCACAAACTACAAACTTTCGGCTGAATAATTTGCAGGTTTGCAGTAGAAATAGATTTTTATTTCTTTACATTTTAGAATTGGTAGATGTACCCCTATGACAGTGCCTGGCTCTCCAAGCCTTCTGTGTGACAATAGTTTGATTATTAGTCCTACAAATGGCCTAGAAATGAATAACAAGAGTTGCCACCCATAGACTTCACTGGGGTTCAGCTCAAAGTGCTTAGGCGGATTCACTCATTCCTACAAGTACTGCTTCACTCCTGTTCTGCAAACGCACCTCCGCCTACTCATAGAGCTCTTCTACAAAAGTATGCGGGTCCCAGGCTGAAGCTTCACAATGCTGAGCACTTAGCACTAAAAATGACCCTCTCATTTTGTTGCATGTCACCCAATTATTTCTCCAGCATCTGCCTGCCTGCAACTATCAAGTTAAATGTATGTTGTGTTAAAAAGAGAGCAAGCTGGTATTACAAAAAAAAAAACTGTGGTGAAAAAAAATACCCATTTTCTAAAGGTCAGCTGGCCAGCTGCTGTTTTAGCTTTCTGTTTTAAGAAAATAGTTTTGTGTTTTAGCCTCGCAGAGAGACGTCCCTTCTCCGAAAAGTTGTTTTAAAGTCTAAAATGTAACATCAAGCTGCTCAGCGCACGCCGTTGGACAATGAATTTGACACAACGTTGACACAACATAAAAAGCAATGTGTGCAGACTAGATTGTAAAAAGATGAATATCTGTCTAAATATAATTGTCGTGGCAGACAGCTTGTAGTCAGAAAGACAACGGAACAAAGAAGAGGGAGAAAAAAAGAGAAAGAAAAAAAGAGAAAGAAAAAAGAGTGGCGGCAGAAAAAGACCAAGTGGTCCATCCATCCTGCCCCATTGTTTATTTCCTAAATATTCTAAATGAGGTTTAATTAAAGATTAGAAGTAGGAGAATCAGGACCTCCTTCCTCTTGCTGAGGATCCCTCTAGAGATAGCTAAAGATCTATAGAGAGGAATCAGGACCTCCTTCCTTCTGCTGGGGATTCCTTTAGTGATAACTAAAGATCTATATAGAGAAATCCGGACCTCCTTCCTCCTGCTGGAGATTCCTCTAGTAATAATAAAGATCCATATAGAGGAATCAGGACCTCCTTCCTCCTGATGGGGACCCCTCTAGTGATAATAAAGATCTATATAGAGGAATCCAGACCTCCTTCCTACTGCTGGAGATCCCTCTAGTGATAACTAAAGATCTATATAGAGGAATTAGGACCTCCTTCCCCCTGCTGGGGACCCCTCTAGTGATAATAAAGATCTATATAGAGGAATCGGGACCTCCTTCCTCCTGCTGGGGACCCCTCTAGTGATAATAAAGATCTATATAGAGGAATCAGGACCTCCTTCCTCCTGCTGGGGACCCCTCTAGTGATAATAAAGATCTATATAGAGGAATCAGGACCTCCTTCCTCCTGCTGGGGACCCCTATAGTGATAATAAAGATCTATATAGAGGGATCAGGACCTCCTTCCTCCTGCTGAGGATCCCTCTAGAGAGAACTAAATCTGTATATAGAGGAATCAGGACCTCCTTCCCCGCCTGGGAAATCTTGCCCAAAGGTTCTTTTGCAATGGACTGGATCATCTTCTGGATTTCACCTGCTCTACATTCCCCAGGAAGGATGGTGACATCGCCTCCAGAGATGTGGAAGATGGAGGTATGATAGGCATAAATGAAATGTTTGAGCGGACCTTGGATTTTACTGCAAGGTTTGTTTTAACGAGCTACATATATATATGTATTAACAAGTTGAATATCATTTACATACTGTACATATCATAAAACCTTAATGTATGCAAAGGCGGATAGACTCGCCGTATGTATATACATTTATAGCCTGCAAGACATCAGTTCTCAAGGTCCTGATTACTTCCCTCTGGAAGTCACGTTTGGCTTCTACTCACACAATGCTGAGATCTCTCTACAGAAGCATCACATCTTTTCGGAATTCTCTGAATTCATTGAAAATAACTCTGCCAGCTTAAAAAAATTATATTCAGTATTTATTATAGTGGAACTCTGGGTAAAAAAAAACACCTGCCCTAATAGGTGGGTGTCATTCTGGAGGAGTAGAGTTCCTTGGTAGGCTATATTTGCATGCAGACCACCCTAGACCACCCATATGTGATGCCGAGTCTCCATATATTGAAAGTACTGAAATCCAATGAATGAAATGGTGTGGGCCAGGGACAGTCAGGCTGGGGAGATGCCAGGAAAGGAGGTGGGCTCTGTCTGACTTGCTGCACCTTGTAATGCACATTGTAAGAAGCTCACAGTGTGCAGTGAAATCAGAGGAAGCCATTTTAGGTCAGGTCAGCATACACATATACTTAGTGTATCCCCTGCCCTGGTTCCTAAGACATCCCTCTATATGGCTAAGGTAAAACAATAGAGATAACGCGCTTCATACTTTTATGTATCCATGTAAGGAGTCTTGTGGCCCCATATACCGTGTTTCCCCGAAAATAAGACACTGTCTTATATTTTTTTTTGGCTCAAAAAAACACACTAGGTCTTATTTTTAAAAAAATGTATAACAATCCAAAGTTAAAGAAAATCAAAATTAAATAATCCAAAATGGCAAAGTTAAGAATAGGGTGATCGGGGCAATTAGGGGTGCCGTACCTTTCCAAGAGCAATTTGGTAACCAATCGCTGGCCAGAATGAGCGAAACGCGCTTTCACTATCGTTTCCTAACAGGCGGAGTGCATTTGGTATCACTCCGCCTGTGACAGGAGCCGGCGCTATAGAGGAGGCATCGGCTTGTGTGGCTCTGCTCCCTCCGCTTTTGCCTCGCTTCCTCTAGCACTGGCTTTATTGGCACCGCTGATTCTCTCCCGCGGCTCTTCATGTTCCCCCTTATGCCACCCCCGGCCCTGGGCATGGTCACAACTAGGTCTTATTTTCAGGGTAGGTCTCATATTTTAGCAATTCACAAAAATAGTACTAGGTCTTATTTTCGGGGTAGGTCTTATTTTCAGGGAAACAGGGTATGTTGAGGTGCCCTAGTAGGTTACAGCCATATAGTTATTTCTATATTGGGAGCAACTAGTGGATCGTTCAGCTTGGCTCTTCTTCTTTTATTCACCCCTTGTGGTCCCACCCAAGTCCAGCAGCGAGTAGAGGAGTTCTTTTTCTTCTTGTTAGCTGGCCCCTTGCTGTCATGTGCCTATCTCACAGTGAGTATCCATACAAACAAATTATGAGAAATAAGGTTATAATAAACATGTAAATCTGTTCAATGATGTGAAATGGATTATATAATTGATTTATGATATGTGTGTTCTCATAAAAGATTCCCTGTAATCCCCTGAAGAAGCTATTGCAAAACGCATCCGAATCAAGCTTCGTGATGTAAATATCATCCAACATATTTGGAATTGAATGTTAAAATGCAAAATGTGGTGATATATAAAAGTATTGATCTGTAGTGGCTGTAGGGCACTCTAAGACCACAAGGGAAACATATGAGGACTTAATTATATTGATTTTAGGATTTGGGGTACGAGTACAAATGTGTACTTTAATTAGTATTTAATAAATTGTAATTATATGATCTGACCTCACGTACACCCCATTGTATTGGTATTGGATTCAAGTCCGGAGAGGAGCCAGTACACCTGTGCAAGATTGAAGGGAAGGCTTGAGGTCAGATATAAGACTGAAGGGAAGGACGGAGGTCAGATGTAAGACTGAAGGGAAGGATGGAGGTCACATAGAAGACTGAAGGGAAGGACGGAGGTCAGATATGAGACTGAAGGGAAGGACGGAGGTCAGATAGAAGACTGAAAGGAAGGATGGAGGTCAGATAGAAGACTGAAGGGAAGGACGGAGGTTAGATGTAAGACTGGAAGGGAAGGACAGAGGTCAGATATAAGACTGAAGGGAAGGATGGATTGGGTTCAGGTAGAAGACTGAAAGGAAGGATGGAGGTCAGATATAAGACTGAAGGGAAGGACGGAGGTCAGATATAAGACTGAAAGGAAGGATGGAGGTCAGATATAAGACTGAAAGGAAGGATGGAGGTCAGATATAAGACTGAAGGTGAGGCTGGAGGGGAGATATAAGACTGAAGGGAAGGACGGAGGTCAGATATAAGACTGAAGGGAAGGACGGAGGTCAGATAGAAGACTGAAGGGAAGGATGAAGGTCAGATATAAGACTAGAAGGGAAGGACAGAGGTCAGATATAAGACTGAAGGGAAGGACGGAGGTCAGATATAAGACTGAAGGGAAGGACGGAGTTCTGCTTTAAAGAATGAAAGCCAACGTCACTGACAGCACATCTGCTTTCCATTCTGTATTGAACCATTAGTCTCACATGTTTTTGTCTCCGTTGTCCTTGAATCAGTGGATTATCAGTGAATACAGCCTGTGTTAGTACATCTCTTAACTTGCCATAATTAGAAACATGAATTGATAATAGGCCCGTAATGCACATTAATTAAATAGACAAGAGGAAAACACATATTGTTGGAAGGACTGAGCATTTATTTATTTTTTCTGTAAATACAGACACAAAGGATAGAATGGATAACCTCCGCGGGAATATTTACAATACCACTTGTGTGTAATTACAATTATACCTACTTTCATAATAGTGGCTCTCGCCTATTGACCGGAGCCAGA
>NW_017306697.1:520127-527223 GCF_000935625.1 Nanorana parkeri | reverse complement strand
ACTCCCTAATGAGGAAGAAAGGACTAGCAGCCTCACAGGCTCTTTCCAAACACCACAAGTATTGTTCAGTAAAAGAGGCAAAGTGCAAAGTGTAGAACTCATAACAACCTAACCAGAATCCATATTGTACAGACCCGATGTGGCCCCAGTGAATCTTGAATGGTTGTTGCACATTTAGGGGGTTATTAACTATTGAGCCGAATGATACAGCCGTAGCTTCGTCTGATCCTTTGGCTCTCTTCGGCCGCCTCTGCCCTTCGCTTTAGTCGACCGAAGGGCTGCTGTACGGGCTATTCACTATAGCAGCAGCCGAGCCGAAGGCATAAGCTTCGGCTCGACTGAGCCGAAGTGACAGGTCAAGCGGGGCGAACTAGCCGTTCGCCCCACAAATGACAGCTGGGCAGAGCCAGCCGTGATCTCACAGCCAGCCCCGCCAAGTTGTAATGACAGATCAGCGTCGTCAGCAAACACTGAACCGATCCAAGTGGAAATATCACATCTGTTTAATTTATACATTCTCCGGTTTGTGAACTTCCGAATCTACAATTATTTTGTTCTTGAAAACAGTTTTCCCTCCAAGGAAACCCAAAGGGATCCAAACTTTATAACTATGTGTTCAGCTATGAATTGTTCCACTCAGGTGTTAGTTCTGGATCATTTGTGCTTAAAGTGTCACCAATCTAGCTTCAAAAGTAGTAAGGAGTTTGTTACAAGGTATCATTGTGCTCAGAGTGGTTGACACAAAGTGTGGAAGCCATGCTGTGAGCCAACATCCCGGCCCCCGACAGACAGCCGAAATCACACCTTTCAAGTGAACAAAGTTACAGAAGATTCAGCCAACCTTTTCCCTGACTGCAAGAAGCCATCCAATAAAAAAAGAAGCCTTCCCGCCCCAAAACTTCACTTCTCCGTTATCTGCCGACAATGCAATTTGTAGATCCCTCAAACCAAACACATCAAGTGTTTTGTTACTTTACTCCAGGTGCTCGGGGTATAATTAAAGCTGGATTGGAGCATTACAGGGATGCACGTTGGTAATTGCACGCTTTATGTCAAACTCGACACTCTCATTTCCCCCTTTAATTCCCACCTTAATGGCATGCGTTCGAGGATGTATTGGTTCTATATAGGACAGGCAACGTGGTGTGTTGTAGATTGAATGAAAGAACTTTAACTTTCAGGAGAAAACACAACACTTTGATTTGAAAACTAGAGATTGTGAGCCGAACAGGGCTGATGTATTGCCTCTTGTGGGTCCGTGATGCTGTTTTCTGCTTGGACCGCCACAGAGCGGTTCCACCATGCAGGGGCGGATTTACTCTCTCTGCTGCCCCAATGACAGGTCCCTCAATGTGCCCCCCTGTATGGAGGCTGACATCGCTAAGATCACTTGTACAAAGCAAGTGGCGTACAAAACAAGTGGCGGCTTCCCCGCTGTACATTTAGCCCTGCTTGCCCAAAGCAGGGCTAAATGTAGAAAACAACTACCTGCCTGACGCCCCAAACTGCATATCCCGAGCGTCGGGAGATAGGAATTCCACACCCCTGCTGCCCCTCTACTCCCTGCTGCCCCCAGGCCAACTCTCAGTTAGCCTTGTGGGAAATCCAGCCTTGTCACTATGGCTCTCACGACCCTGCACTGTCCATCAGCCCACTTAGAGACCCCCCTGTCCTTCTGTAAATCTGGTGACCATTACATGATGGTGTTGGAGTGAGTGCTAGGTTAATTCCTGTGAACAATTGATGTGTAAGTAAAACCCAATTTTGTTTTGCGTCATTGGCTCTCCAATTAGTTGCCTTTACTGTGCGCTCAACTTTTTCTATTACAGTATTTTTAGTTAGTAAATACCTGGTTGATGCCGTCATTTCCCTGCACGTCCCTATTCAGAGTGGCAATGGCTATTACAGCTGATCCTACATCACGCCTTCTGCGTGGCCACTCTCATGGCGCATGCTACAGTTCTTCCTGGAGAAGAAGCTGTACATTATCTCTTTTCTCTTCTGGAAGGCACCCCATGTGACACTCTTCATTGGCTTTCAGGGGAAGCTCTAGAATGGGGTTGCCACCTTTTCTTTAAGCGAAACCCAAACACACTAGGAACGTGTGGACATTTTTGGGGGGAGAATGATTTGTGGCTTATTTATATTTAAATAGCACCACCCTTTCATATGTAAATATCACAGTTGAGACTATTTTCAGTGGGGGGCCAGTAGCCCCTATCTTAGTTTTGGTTGACCCTGTCTGCCTGACATCTTGTATCTGGGTTTTTACTGCCATGAAACCCGAACACAGCATTCAGAAGTTCCCAGACTGTGCGGGTGAATCCTGGACAGGTGGCAACCCTACTCTAGAATCAAGACTGACATTGGACTCTATATGATACTCTTTGCGGCTCCAAAGAAAGGAAGATAATGTCCTGCTGTGACATCATTGTGATTGACATGGGTCCCCATGTGACACTATTTGAGTCCCTGATGAAAGGCCCGCTGTGAGATCATCATGATTGAAGTGAAGTGGCCCCAAGCATGCAAGGGCTTTACAGTTAAAAATAGTTAAATATTAAGCTAAGCCCACATTACATTAAAAGGTGATATATTTTGCTATTATTGAACAAAATATAAGTTAGGAGGGAATAAAAGAGTAGGAGAATGGTGGTAGACATGAAACCATTTTATTTGTGCCTCCTCTGTGGACTCTGGGCACACTACCGACATTATAGGAAATTCAGTCCTGGATCTGAGCAGTTTACAAAGCTCCAAACAAGTCTAGATTTAATTATGCAAAAGAATCAGTAACGGATCAATCGATATCAGCAGCTAGAGCTTGGTTAAAGATTTTACAATATTAATTATACTTGCTCTGCAGGCGCAAGACACGAGAAACGCCGTGTAGGAAATAAATAAGAGGCTGATTTGCTAGGACAAAGAAGACAAACTGTGACAACCAATGAGATGGTATTTTTCACTAATTTGACTATACAAAACTGGTGTATGATTGGGTACTATGAGTTGGGCTACCTAGAGTAGACTCCTCGGTATTTATAAAGAAACATAGTTATTATATGCTTCACCAACTTTAAAGGAGAACTATGAGGTGAGTGAAAATCACTCATCCTCCTAGTTCGAGCCGACGTGTGACAATTAAACTGTCACACATCGGCTCAATAGATCGCTCAATTCTCAATCATATCCCTGCAGAGAGCCATGACTGTCACTCATGGCTCCCTGCAGGGATTCCCCCCTCCCCTGTTCGATACTCCAGCGCTGAATGGCGGAAAGGACGGGGGAGGGCACAGCTGGCTCTAGATAGGCAGAGCCAGCTGTCACTCATGCAGCTGGGTGGATCTCAACAGTAAAGTCGGGATCAGTCCCGGCTGCGGTGGTCTGGTGGTGGAAAAGCACAGACCCCATAGTTCACCTTTAAATTACATTAAGTTTTTAAGCATTTCATTTGTGTGTCTATTTAAAGGTGATGGTGTTTTGAGACTGTGTCATTCTGAGCCTGATGAAGTGGTACCCATGAGGCCCCGAAAGCGCTTGTTATTGAATGGCAATGTGTCAATAAATGGACTTTTGCTGAATTACATTTGGTGTGCTGGCAACTCTTACTTGATATTACTTGATATAGCCATGACTGTCTGTCTGATCCTCCAGTGCTGACTGGCGGAACGGACGGGGGAGGGGGCGGGTACAGCTGGCTGTGCCTCTAGATAAGCAGAGCCAGCTGTCACTCACGCAGCTGGGTGGATCTCGATAGTAATGTCCCGGCTGCGGGGGGTCTCGCGGTATACTGAGCTTGGGGTCACGGGAGGACACTAGGGGAGAACTATGTGGAAAAACACTGACCCCATAGTTCTCCTTTAAATTACATTACGTATTTATATGCCAATAGGTTGGTATGTGGGAGTCCGCAGGTCGGTCAAGCTGATAAGGTATTCAGAGAGTGTCTCCGGGACTGCCTCTTATATCACTTGTACAGTAATTAATGATGCGTTGCTTGTGCAAACTCTTAAGCGAATGATTATGTAAAATTTAATTTATCTAATAAAGCCATGTGGCGATAGGTCAATGATGTCACTGCGCCAAGTCCCTTTGCTTACGTCAAACTGATTAGGCGACATGGATAGAGCTTCCTTCCGTGTTCGGGAGGAGCCCCTTCTGTGCTCAGAGGAGCTCAGGTTTGGACAGGGCTCAGTTCTGGGTTTGCCCTGTGTGGGCAACAACATTAATTGCCAGGAGCCGTGGCTCCTGGGATTGCTCTGCATAAGGGCGTCCAAAAAAAACGTCACCAGTCCTTTTAGGATAGCATAAGCTTCATTTATTGAAGTTCTTTGTCATTTGAACAAGCGCTTTCAGGACTACACAGGGTCCCTTCATCAGGCTTTAGCTTTAGCCTGATGAAAGGACCCTGTGTGGTCCCAAAAGCGCTTGTCCATATGACAAAAAACTTCAATAAATGACGCTTTTGCTATCCTAAAAGGACTGGTGTGCTGGTGAGGGTTCTAGTTTGAGCCCCCCTTAAAGTCCCTCCTTGTTTTTCAAATGGTGTGTTCAATATTTTGGGATGTCGGCACTGTAAAACATATTTCCTTTACTTGGCGTCCATATATATCTTCATTTCTTGCATAGTTCTCCTTTTAATTTCACCCAACAGGTCCGTGCAATTAAATGTGGGTATCCCTTTAATAAGGAACCCACTAGGTCAACACATTCTGTAGTATCTCTTCAATATACAGAAGGTAACCTATAGGAAATTACATTGCTGTGAGCCTGACAGTCACAATCGAGTCCACGCTTGAAAAAGAACGGATTTGACCTTAGAGATTCTTTGCCGCTTGCAGAAAGTCTGATTTATTGGACCCCGTATTGATTTAAAAGCTGTTTTTTTCTCTCGAGTTGAAACATGAGTGAAACCGAAGACTTCTTTTTTGTCAGGCTCCTCTTAAGATACACGTGCCTTGTTTAGGCCACGTATGACTGCGCCAAATGTTTGAAGGACATATATTTCATTTTTTTTTTATGTAATTTACAATTTTTTTATTTTTTTTTTATAACAAGTTTCCGGAGAAATCAATTTATTCATTATGAACGGCAGTTTATGTTCAGAGGAGGCTGACACGACCTTGAACTGACTGAGAGGAAATTTAATTCTGGCCCTGATAAAATTACCACTTTATTGTAGACCGGCCAAAAGGATGTGACTGTGGGTAGAAAGGATGTGTTTATAATAGGTGGTAGTTGTGTGTAGTTGTCAGTCACTGTGTCATACATAGAAAGGATGATGAAGAGCAGACATGTGTGAAAACTTGAAGGATCAGTTCACCCGAGGAGATATTGCACTGGTAGAGATTTAAACCTATGGAGAGTCTCCTCTATCTCTGGGGGACTCTATTGCTGAGATCTCTGCTCTGAGGTCTCTGGTCTGTACACCTGCTGTGCCCATTATGAAGGGGTCTCTTCATCCCTATTCTGAAATTCTGGGTCTGCACACCTGCCGTGCCAACTATGAGGGGTCCTTACTAGGGATGCACCGATACCGATACTAGCATAGGTGCCGATACCGAGTATTTGGGCGAGTACTCGTACTCGCCCAAATGCTCCGATGCCTGGCCCGATACTTCCTGTAGCAGGAGGCCGGGCAGTGCATCATTACACGCTGCCCGGCTTCCTGATTGGCCATTAGGCTGGCTCCATGCTCCCTCGTCACTTGTTGGGTTCATGCCATCCCTGCATGGAGATCCTGGGCCTGCTGTTCCCATTATAAAGGGTTCCCACCATCCTTACATGGAGATCCTGGGCCTGCTGTTTCCATTATAAGTGGTTCATGCCATCCCTACATGGAGATCCTGGGCCTGCTGTTCCCATTATAAAGGGTTCCCGCCATCCCTACATGGAGATCCTGGGCCTGCTGTTTCCATTATAAGTGGTGCATGCCATCCCTACATGGAGATCCTGTGCCTTCTGTTCCCATTATAAAGGCTTCCCGCCATCCCTACATGGAGATCCTGGGCCTGCTGTTTCCATTATAAGTGGTGCATGCCATCCCTACATGGAGATCCTGTGCCTGCTGTTCCCATTATAAAGGGTTCCCGCCATCCCTACATGGAGATCCTGGGCCTGCTGTTTCCATTATAAGTGGTTCATGCCATCCCTACATGGAGATCCTGTGCCTGCTGTTCTCATTTAGAAGGGTTCCTGCCATCCATGCATGGAGATCTTGGGCCTGCTGTTCCCATTATAAAGGGTTCCTGCCATCCCTGCATGGAGATCCTGGGCCTGCTGTTTCCATTATAAGTGGTTCATGCCATCCCTACATGGAGATCCTGGGCCTAATGTTCCCATTATACGGGGTTCCCACCTTCCCTGCATGGAGATCCTGGGTCTTCCGTTGCCCTTATAAGGGGTTCCATCCATTCCTGATGGAGTTTCTGTGTATGCACACCTGCTGTGCCAATTAGGTGGGGTTTCCACTACCCCTGGGTTGAGTTCCCAGCTCTGCACACCTGCTGTGCCCAGTCAAAAAAATAAAATAATAATAATATAGGAAAGCAGCTTTTGAAGTCGTACTCATCTTTCAGTAATGAGCTGATCTCTCTGTCACTCTGCTCTTTCCTCCTATCAGTGTGCCCCTTGCACTGCAACACACCTAATAATCTTCAAGATGCTGATAGCAGGTCAAAAACAGGTACTTATGCTACCTGTATTTAAAAAAAAAAAAAAAAAACATGCAATGACTCATTAAGTATTACAAAGCTGCATCAATTAGTATATTTTATATTTCAAACGTGAAATCCGTCCAATTGCAGCGCGGAGTCATTGTTATCGCTTCATTAGGACAATCTCAGGCGCTGTTTACAAAGCCTGGGGGACCCGCCATGGTTCCTTGTGAGACCATCGTTCTCCATATTAAGCAGAATTTTCATCTCCTATTTGTAGCTCCCCGATGTCCCCATCCACTTATTTGTCTGCAACCAAGGTATTTAATGACATCTTTATTTTTGCTTCACGCGATTACATGCAAACAAACATCCACATGCAGCTCGCGCGCAGCTCCCACAAGACCAACTGTTTATTTGTGAAGCCTCAATGTGTGAAT
>NW_017306697.1:490583-519919 GCF_000935625.1 Nanorana parkeri | reverse complement strand
GGGCGGGGGGGGGGGGGGGCGCAGCAACAGCAGAATCCCCAACCTGCAGCTGTCAACACTCGCTTACTAAATTATTTAAACAACCAGTGCAAGAGTACGACGCGACTTTCCGTGTGTGCCACGGGCAAAACAGGTCCAAACCGCGGATAAAGGTGAGGCCCTGGATATAAATTCCCAATAGGGCCATCAGGCTATCATTGGGCATAATGGCTCCGGGGATGCTGCACTCCACAATAGGGGGACACCCCATAGAAGTTGAGTTGAGAAGCCATGTATATGCAGTCCAAGTTCTCAAACCTCGTCTCTAAGTATCAACCTAACCGTCCCCTGCGCTCCTCCCAAGACCTCTTGCTCTCTATCTCCCTTGTCAACTCCTCCCATGCTCGCCTCCAGGACTTCACTAGAGTCTCCTCCATTCTGTGGAACTCTTTACCCCAACCTGTCCGTCTATCTCCCACTCTGACTGCCTTTAGGCGATCCCTTAAGACTCATCTCTTCAGGAAAGCCGATCCCACCTCAACCTGACCTCTCAACCATCACATTCTCAAACAATTCATCCGCACACAGCTCCCTCCTCATGTATCACTGCACCCTCCCTTTTAGACTGTAAGCCCTCAGGGCCCTCCTTACCATCTTGTCTTGAATTGTATTGTAATGTCTTCCTTATATTGTAAAGCGCTGTGCAAACTGTTGGCGCTATATAAATCCTGTATAATAATACTACTAATAATAATAATAATAATAATAAAGGATAGCACCGAATGTAATGGGTAGAATGAAAATGCCAGACCAAGAGAAGTCCAAAATCATTTAATCACTCAACTGATGATAATAAGAACAGTAGATAGCCAACATGTTCCTGGGGCTACAATTTCCTCCTTCATCGGGGCTGAGTGCAAATAATAAAGTTCTGGATGGACCCAAATGATGGCTTCTGAGCTGACTGCATTCTGAGGTGAAAAGACCAATTGGTCAGCAGTAATGCCGGCAAGGGCAGCCAAAAGGCAAGGGAAGCCAGTGCAAAGGGCAGGTTTAAATCGATGTTTTGGAGCCAAAAAACTTGGGGAGGAGATTCAGCGCTCTGGAATCTAAACCTTTCTTGGTCTGACGCTCTTATTCTTTCCATTAGATTTGGATTTATTGATTCGGGTCCTAGCCCCTCCCCTAGGGGGTCTCCTGATTCCTGCAGAAGAGCTGCTTAACCTAAGGGGTCTCCCGATTCCTGCAGAAGAGCTGCCTAACCTAAGGGGTCTCCCGATTCCTGCAGAAGAGCTGCCTAACCTAAGGGGTCTCCCGATTCCTGCAGAAGAGCTGCCTAACCTAAGGGGTCTCCCGATTCCTGCAGAAGAGCTGCCTAACCTAAAGGGTCTCCTGAATCCTGCAGAAGATCTGCCTAACTTAAAAGAGAACTATGGGGTAAGTGTCACGGGAGGACATATACTGGCATCCTCCCGTGACCCAAAGCTCAGTATATTGCGAGCTACAGCTATCGGGTCCTGTGATTTCTAGTTACGCCCCTGTGCCCCTGCGCCCCTGCCCCTAAATCCCTTACCAGACCATTGAGCCGAGCAGGAGATGGGGGGGCGGGGGCGTGACGATTGTGCACCATACCAGGCCACATGCCCTCAACATGGGGAGGGTGCGTCCCCGTTTTGATGAGGACAAGGGCCTCTTCCACACAACCCTGGCCCGATGGTTTTGGGGGTCTGCGGGCAGGGGGTCTGGCATGAACGGGACTTTATTTGGCTGGTGCCTATAACTTTCCCTGATGTGCGTTCTTCTATGTGTCGGGAACACGACGCTCACCTCCTCTGCACACGCCGATGTGAACGGCCTTATGCGCTCCATTAAAAAAAAGCGTTATATAAATGAATAAAATAAATATTATAAATAAAAAGAATCCAATTTATTTGTTGCCGATTCCAGGCGCGGCATAAAAACGATGACACGGCGCATAACAAAAGACATGAATCCAGTTCACGACCTCAGCTACAGAAGAGGACGGCGGGAAAAAAAACCTGCGATTTCATCATTTTCCAGCCTCCGCTGAAAGCGTCTCCCTCGCCCGCGCTCTTCATTATTAAATAACGCGGCCTCCTAATCCCGTTACTGGGTGCACCGAGGTCACCGCCAGTAGTGGATTCCACGCCGGCCGCCCGGCAATTCTTAATTTGCTCCTGCGGATTGCAGGAGGCGTAAGAGAAGCGTGACCTGCCGGGTTAGAGCATCAGAGGAGGTTCAGCCAAGATTAGATTTGTATCTTCCTATAATCCAAATATGAAGTCGCACAAAAATTTCATGAAGTTAAAAGGCCGCGGAGCTCAGATATTGATATTTCCTGGCTGCCGGTTGCAGAGATTACCGGGCCAGTGCACTGCAGCAAAGCAAATGTGTATGAACCCCCCCCCAATATTCTGCATTTAAAGTAGACCGAGGAAATGCCTGCAATGTAAAGTGTCATTGTAACACGTCCAGGTATTTATTAACTCTTACCAAGATCACAGTATTTCACTGACAATGCATTCATCTGCTTTTCTCTCCAGGAGGAATGGCACCACCTTTGTTCAGGCATCATCCAGGGTCACCATCTGCTTCCTGAACTGAGATTACAGTCATGTAAATCCTTTTGCCTGTGCAGTTCTTGACTGTATTCATAAATGTCTGATACAGATCAGCCCCTGCTCTAACCCTGTGATTTGCTATAAAGTTACAATGGTGCAGTCTGATTACTGGGGGGAAGGGCAGGGGGGACTTAGGAAATGATTCCTCCTGCCTGCAGCAGACTGATCACTGGGGGAGGGGATGCTGAGGAAATGCTTCCTCCTGCCTGCAGCAGACTGATCACTGGGGGGAGGGGATGCTGAGGAAATGCTTCTTCCTGCCTGCAGCAGACTGATCACTTGGGGAGAGATGACCGTGTAAGGGCCCATTCACACCACATCCAGATCACCTCCAGACCACACCAGCTTGTTTCCGGACCCAAAAGGCATCCTAATATATCCCTATGCTAGTTCTGGCCTCTGTTCACACCAGAGCAGTCCGTTCCAGACCGGAAAAATACTGCAGGTCTCATTTTGTCTGGTCTGGAATGCACTGGAACTGCAGCAAGTTCACACTATTTTCCAGGCCATATCTGGTCCGTAAAATGGTGTGAACCTGCCCTTAATGCTCCCTACTGCCTGCAGCAGACTGATCGCTGGGGGAGAGGAGACTGAGGAAATGCTTCCTCCTGCCTGCAGCAGACTGATCGCTGTGGGAGAGGAGACTGAGGAAATGCTTTCTTCTGCCTGCAAGAGACAAATGTCTGCAACAGATCAGCCCCTGCTGCAGCCTCTCACCTTGTAACTTTTGTTGTGACTAGGTTACTGATAAGTGGGGTAAAGAAGACTGGGGAACAGATTCCTCCTGCCTGCAGCACAGTGATGACATCACCTCAGCCTAGGCAGGGTCACTGAAGCTCAAAGATGGCTTTTTAATTACAGAAGGTGGAGCTTTGCTGAAAAAATTATCCTGGTGCTTTGTATTGTGACGTATCAGCAATCTGTAAATTTCAACTTGGAATGCTATTGCAAGGTCCGCCTTAAAGTAACTCGACAGACAAAGAAGTGGAATGACATTTCAAGATGGAATTCATCCTCCACACTTATTCCCGACAGCTCATTCAATCTATATGTTCTGTATGGGGTCTTAGAGCTCTGACCTCTGAAGTCTTTTAAAGAGTGCGGTTCAGAATGCACAATCACGTGACTAACATTAATGGTGTCACCTGAGGGACATGTGAGGAATTCGAGGAGTGAAGTACGGCATTATAACAATTGCAGTTACAACGTATTTCATAGGACATTCTACCCACCCAGGTCATGTGACAGGGGGCTAAAAGAATCAAAGAGTCCTCCAACCGAATCAGTGTACAGCACAGTAAAGCCTTCTTAGAATACAAGGTATCCACATGTCTCATTCCATCACATATCCCAAAAAATCTGAGGATTATTCCTCATTTCAGGACAGTGGGCAGAGCCATGCAAATCATTAATTTATGTCCCGTGAGCCAGATGCTCAACCAGAGCAGGTGGTGTAGAGTACAGATACAGATGAATATTATAAAGCCATTTATTCCACACTATCTACAGCCGTTTCAGGCTTTTTGGCCAACTTCAGTGCATGGCTGCTGTAGAGTGGGGCTTGGAACCCAATGAGACAGCATACCCATGCAGGATATGGTGAGAAGGGACCAAAGTAATCTTGGATTTTATGGAGTAGGACTTGGGACCCAACAAAACAGTATAATCATACAGCATATGTGAGAAGGGACTAAAGAAACCATGGATACCATGGAGTATGGCTTGGGACCGGATGAGACAGTATAACCATACAGGATATGGTGATAACGGACTAAAAGAATCATGGAGTAGGACTGAGGATCCAACCATACAGTACAACCATATAGATTATGGGGAGAAAAAACTAAGGAAACCATGGCTTCTATGGAGTAGGGCTTGGAACCCAATGGGACAGTACAAACATATAGATTATGGTGAGAAGAAACTAAATGAGCCATGGCTTCTATGGAGTAGGGTTTGGGACCCAATGGGACAGTACAAACATAGAGATTATGGTGAGAAGAATCTAAAGAAACCATGGCTGCTATGGAGTAGGGCTTGGGAGCCAACAAGTCAGTACAACCATATAGATTATGGTGGGAAGAAACTAAAGGAGCCATGGCTTCTATGGAGTAGGGTTTGGGACCCAATTGGACTGTACAAGTATATAGATTATGGTGAGAAAGGACTAAATAAACCGTAGATACCATGGAGTAGGACTTGGGACTCAACAAGAAAGTATAACCATCCAAACAAGCCATTACAACCAGCTGAAGGCCACATAGGGGTTTTGGACACGTCATACAATTGTCCGGTCTCGCACACAATCACTATACCGTCTTAATACAGAGTAGCAGCTATTATGAATGATTACAACCTGAGAGTTCTACTTGGGGACTCAATGGTTGTGCTAGTTCGAGTTCCTTACAGCTAACGCTTTATTTTAGTGTAATTGCACATAGTGTTATTGTAAAGGAAGCATCCCCATCATACCTGTGTGCATGCATACTCCTAGGTTACAATCTGTGTCTTTATTTCTCTATCACGTCCATCACCTGCTATATTATATCATTATCCCAACACATTACAATACTTTGTTTTGCATGTAATCATAGCTCTGCGAACCGCTAACAACAGCTCAATATGACACGAATAAGCACTTAAACAGCTCGCAGACATGACATCACAGCTGTGTGGTCTGACCCAGTTTCGGCTGAATCAAGCAATGATCTCATGCCTGGGATGGTAGACAAGTACCCACTGACAGGGAGTTCTCAAGAGGAACTTTAATATCTATGAAACCTGATCACCTCTCTCCAAAATAAGCAATAACAAAAGGTTAGAATGGACTGTGAAGATTGCGCCCCAGCCTCATCCTGCACAGATTTTCCAACTCTCAGGCCAGCAATCTAAGCCGCAGGAGACTGAATGTGGTCATCTCTGGGGCAGGTTAAAGGAGAACTATGAGATGAGTGCTTTTTACTCACCTCAAAGTTCTAGCCGACCCGTGACAATGAGACTGTCACAGGTCGGCTCAGTAGATCGGGAGGTGAGAGAACACATACCGGCGTTCGCTCAACCTCCCGATCCTGTCACGGCTCTCTGCCGTGACTCAGATTTTCCAACTCTCAGGCCAGCAATCTAAGCCGCAGGAGACTGAATGTGGTCATCTCTGGGGCAGGTTAAAGGAGAACTATGAGATGAGTGCTTTTTACTCACCTCAAAGTTCTAGCCGACCCGTGACAATGAGACTGTCACAGGTCGGCTCAGTAGATCGGGAGGTGAGAGAACACATACCGGCGTTCGCTCAACCTCCCGATCCTGTCACGGCTCTCTGCCGTGACAGGGGAGGGGCTGGATTCCCCCCTCCCCGCTCCGATCTGACAGGTGGAACAGACGGGGGAGGGGGCGGATACAACTGGCTCTGCCTCTAGATAGGCAGAGCCAGCTGTCAGTCACGCAGCTGGGCGAATCCCAGCACAATTGTCGGGATCCGCTTCAGCTGCAGCGTCTCAGTAAACCGCGAGCTACAGCTGCGTCCTCCCGTTACCCTAAGGAGAACTATGATGAAAAGACTTAACCCCATAGTTCTCCTTTAACTCTGCTAGCTGCCACCATGTGTTTTTATTATGCTCCAGTGGACGCTATCTTAAAGGAGTTGTAAAGTCCCAGCACATCCTCTCCTGTTATGTCATCAGCATTGTAATAGGAATACATACTGGAGCTGTTTCTGATAATACAATCAAAGCTTACATGAAATAAATCCCTTTCATGTAGTGAGCGCCGCCTTCCGTCTGCCCATCACTTCCAGCAACTTCCTGGATTCCCAGTGGGCTTTGCGTCTCTTTCCCTGCTGCTTGATGTGATGCAATCTCCAAGACTCCATATCCCATTGTGCATTGCTTTCTACAAGCAATGATAACGTTACATTGTTCAACACTACATATGCCATCATGCATTTCTTCCAGCAAGCAATGGGAACGTTACATTGTTCAGACGTTGAGTTGTAGTTCAGAAGGCCGGCTCTGTGAAAGTGGCTGCACAAGGAAGTGCGTATTCACAGGGCTGAGTGAAACGGTGTCACTGAATTGAGGAAGTCCATCCTATGGCCATCTTCAATAAGTCAGGCCTCGTTCACAGCAGCCTCTGCGCGTTCCCGGCCCGATTGTGGGCGCAACACACTGGATCGCATTGTGGCCGGCTCAGTATGGTGTGGGGCAGGAGGGGGCGTGGCGGTGCATTGAAATGAATGGCAAGACAGCCACGCCCGATTGGCCGCACGGTGACTACACTCAGGGACCGTGGAGAACAAAAGTAGTCACCCTCTAGAAGGAAGGACAGTGTCAGCGCCAATTCAGAGATGATTTGAGGATCTACAGCCAAGTGATACACAAATAAGATACATTGTTGTTAATAGTTATGGTACTAGAATGCATTTTTAAGATTTAACTCCTGAGTTTAGTGTCACTTTAAGTTGGGATGCTTTGATTTATCAATTTGTACCTCTTTAGCGCAGACAATAGAATTTAATATGACCGCCCCTGTTATCGACATTTTGGAGAAAATGAGGGTGGCACTGTGTGCAGTATGACTGCTCCATTCTCTCTATACAGTTAGGAGTTGTCAGACCTCATTATCATCACAGAGCTTACCAACCAAGTTTAAGAAGTGCAGTGCCACGGATATTTTGTGCCATGGGGTGGCCATATGCAATCACTGACGCATTCCCTTCAAATTCTCTCTTGCGTTATCACAATCTAAGGCAGGACTCCCCCTCCTTTGCTGTCCTATTTTGACCTTTTTTTTCTAGAATCTTGTGTGTTCCTTTACTATCCCACCTCAACCTAATCACTGAACCAGTGGCGTAACAATTGCCATAGTGACCCAGGTGGCCGCTATGGGGCCCGGGGCACAGTGGGGCACAGGGGGGCCTGGCCAGATGCCGAGTGGACCGCCTGGGTCGCTATGGCATCCTCTGCTGGTGGCGTTCACTGGCGGCTCTGAAGAAGAATGCGCTGCTGTTCAGATCACTGACTGTAATCTGTGCAGCAGCGCGTTCGTCTCCAGAGCCGCTGCTGAGTCAATGAGAGCCAGCAGCGGCGGTGGAGGAGGCCGGACCCGGCAGTGAAGGTGGAGGCGGGGCCCATGGTCGACAGATACCATAGAGAGTCTATGGTGGGCTCTGCAGGGTCACCCTCAGGTGGGCTGTGTGGGATCTCAAGTGAGCTCTGCAAAGGGTATAACTAGAAATCACAGGGCCCCATTCAAAATTTTGCTATGGGGCCCTGTGATTTCTAGTTACGCCCCTGCACTGAACTATCACATTCTCAAACAATTCATCCCCACACAGCTACCTCCTCATGTATCACTTCTCCCTCCCTTTTAGATTGTAAGCCCTCAGGGGCAGGGCTCTCCTTACCATCTTGTCTTGAATTGTATTGTGATTGTAACGTCTTCCTTATATTGTAAAGCGCTGCGCAAACTGTTGGCGCCATATACATCCTGTTTAATAATTACTATAATATGCATCACTGAGCAAACATGTTGGAATATTATACATGATGAAAATAATAAAAAAAAGAGATAGGGGCCTCTCACTAGTACACGGATAAACAACATGGCTGCCCTCATTGGATATGCATGACAGGTACACTTCAGCTGATAACTCGATGTGTAGGAAGCACGTGGGGGGCAGGTGCTGAGTCTGCAGATTCTGGCACAATGGCGTTATTACCAAAGGTTTCTTGGATTGTCAGGCGGTGACAGCTTCAGAATCCCATTATGGAGGCGCGCGCTCCGACTTCTCCGCCGCTCTCTGTTCTTTGTAGAGTATTTTTTTTTTCAAGCTTTGCAGTTTCTCTTTAGCAACAACCACAAGCCGTTGGAAGATATGACGGCCGTGGGAAGTGAATGGCAGTCAAATGCAGTGTTATTTATGGAGTATTATTTGCTTAGCTGTACTATGAAAATCCTGACTACAATGTAACCAAGAGTTATAACTTCCACAGCTCTTAGAAAATGTTCCTCATAGGAGTCATTACCGAATCCTAGTTCCCAAAAAAATCGCTGCCTTCTGACTCCAATGCGCAAGCTTTTATTGATTCCGAGTGGTTGTGTTTATTGAATAATCCCACGTAGACTACTTGGAACATCCCAAATGCTTAGTCTCTGTCTTTTATATGGCCTTAGAGCAATGGCAGATGAGCGGCAGAATTGCCCAGGCGAGGGAACTCTTCCTCTAAAAGGAATTGCTCATTCTGTATCCCGAAACCCTGCAGAATCTTACTTATGCAGCAAGAAAGTTGCATTTGGCTGGTTTGGCTGGCCAGGGAATTAATTATACGCGAATGAAGGCAAAAATGAATGTTATTATTTTCGTATCGTATATTTTCTGTCCAGGTTGAATGTTATATTAGGAAAATACCACATTATGGCCACCAGATGGGGCAGAGGAGCATTGGATATAAATACTAGGCATGTACATTTTGTTTCATTCCAAATGGAAATTTATATTAAATTTTGTTAAATTTGGACATTCAGATGCATCCGAATTTTCCTTCTGAATTTTGGGCAAACCTGAAACTAAACTATTTTTTTGCGGGTTACATGCCTAATGACCATTATGAACTATAATTACCAGTATGGACCAAGAGGACCAGTGCAGACTAGACTTGTGCGCCGTCAAAAAATTTGTTCCGTTTCGGAATATCCGTTATTTCGTATTTCGTAATTCGTGTCCGAAACTCAATTCGGATTGGTACGAAATACGGATTTCCGTTAGTTTCGGCACATTTTCGTAACTTTATGAACATTCGTTATGATGAAGTTAAAAAAGCAAAAATACCTTTGTTAATATGGGAGTCGAGGTGGTAGTTGTTTTTGTATCCGAAATATTCCGTTAACGGATTCCGGATCCGAATTTCGTATTTCGGATAAAAAAAAACTACCATCAACTCCAATATAAATGTACTTTGCTTTTTACCTTTAATATAACGAATGTTCGTAACGGAACGAAAATACGTCAATGGAATTTCGTATTTCCTGCCTGTGTATTGTAATGCGACTCTCAGCAGCAGCGGATCTGTATTTCGGATTTAAAAAAATCTTGTCATGTTGTTCAACCTCATTTACAGGGGTAATAGTTCCTGTTTCAAAGAAATTCGGATCCGAAATTCGTTAACGGAATTTCGTATTTCGGATATAATTCGGAAACTGCAATTCGGATTTTGGATGCTTTCGAATTTCAGGAAAATTCGTACGAATTTCGATTCGTAACGAAACGAATCGCACATGTCTAGTGCAGACTAAAATGACCAGTATGGACTAAGATGACCAGTGCAGACTAAAATGACCAGTATAGACTAAGATGACCAGTGCAAACTAAAATGACCAGTACGGAATAAGATAACCAGTATGGACTAAAATTATCAGTATGGACTAAGATGACCAGTGCAGACTAAAATGACCAGTATGGACCAAGAGGACCAGTGCAAACTAAAATCACCAGTACGGAATAAGATGACCAGTGCAGACTAAAATGACCAGTATGGACCAAGAGGACCAGTGCAGACTAAAATGACCAGTATGGAATACGATGACCAGTATGGACTAAAATGATCAGTATGGACCAAGAGGACCAGTGCAGACTAAAATGACCAGTATGGAATACGATGACCAGTATGGACTAAAATGATCAGTATGGACCAAGAGAACCAGTGCAGACTAAAATGACCAGTATGGACTAAAATGACCAGTATGGACTAAAATGACCAGTATGGACTAAAATTACCAGTATGGACTAAGATGACCAGTATGGACCAAGAGGACCAGTGCAGACTAAAATTACCAGTATGGACCAAGAGGACCAGTGCACACTAAAATGACCAGTATGGATTAAGAGGACCAGTACGGACTAAGAGGACCAGTACAGCTTAAGAGGTAGACATGTGCAAGGCAAAAAAATGTGTTTCGGACTAAGCACATGAAAATGAAAAACATTTTCATTTGTTTCGTCAATGGAAACAAATTTTAATGCTGTTTTGGATTCGGGGGCAACGAGCCTCCAAATCTGAAACCGCAAAAGAAACTGCAGAACAACTCCCTCATATCCCGGGAATGCCTTTATTTTTAGTAATGGACTCTTTATAAATAGACGTACCTTGGCTTTAGCACTGGCCTGACTCTCTCTCTCTCTATTTTTATACTTTGTATGGTTTAACTTTCCTTATACATACAATTATGGTGGTACAGCAAAGGGTCGGAATAATTGCAGGGGATGGACGGGAAGCTGGAGACCTCCAACCTTTGTGATATTGTATCGCTCCGTCAAGATCTGTCAAGTTCTGTTTCTAGAAAGCGACGTGACTCAGATCTGTAATTAGAGATTCTAATCACCAGCCTATCACACACGTTACCGTGCCGTCTTCAGGGATTGATTTCCCCAGCAGATAAAGCAGAAGTGATGAAAATATTGCAGCAGGAGCCCCGGGAAAATGACAGTGCTGCAAATGAAAATGTTTGCAAATGTTTTTTTTTATAACAGAAGTGTCCTAAAGGGCCAATGTGAGAGAGTTCAGCGGCCCACTGTGTCCCCAGGGCTGGCAGCTGGCTCACAGGCAGGGCAGAGGCTAGAGCGGTATAAGATGGTCACATCAAACAGCAGACAGTGGCAGATGGTCAGATCAGCTGCCGACAAACCGATCCTAAACAAAGTCCAGGTTCCAGACAGGTAGACAGGGCAATAGCTTGACTGAGATAAATGATCGAGGGTCTGCAAAGACACATACAAATGCAGTCCAAACAATTGTCAGGAATAATCCAGAGCATGGACAGACAGAAGTCAGACAGATCTGAGTCACGAGCATAAGGAACATACTAATACATTGACCAGACGCAATCTGAATGTCTAGCATTCTGCTTAAGCCTCCCTGATTAAGACATGTGTGTGTCCTGCGGAGACCTGAACTGCAATGTTCAATAATGGCCAGCAGATGGCGAAGGCTCAAGGTTGACTGTTACGGCTAACATTGACATGGAACTACAGAACCTTTCCCATCCGATGTGATCTAGGAGTAGGATCATGTGATTTAAAAAAGGAGAAGGGAGGTTTCTGCAGCCCTGCCTTGTTTTTGTAGTCCTGATACAGTGCAGTAAGCACGTGTTGTCACCCTAGGACAGGAAGCGTAGAGAGCTTCATGGAATGGGTCTCCATGGCCGAGCAGCTGCATCCAAGCCTTACATCACCAAGTGCAACGCAAAGCGTGGGATGCCGTGGTGTAAAGCACGCCGCCACTGGACTCTAGAGAAGTGGAGGAGTGTTCTCTGGAGTGACCAATCACGCTTCTCTATCTGGCATGGGGGGGGGTTGTGTTTCAGGGGTTGGGCTTGGCCCCTTAGTTCCAGTGAAGGGAACTCCTAAGGCATCAGCACACCAAGACATTTTGGACAATTTCATGCTCCCAACTCGGCTGATTTATACAAAGCAAGGCAAAAGTAGAGGAGGAAATAATCACTTTCTAAATAAATGGTCCCAGTTCCCAATAATCACTTTAGTTTGTTTTCGTCTTCTGGAATGGAAGTGAACACGTTCAGCTCAGGCAACGAGAAACAGAAAAAAATAAAGAACAAAATCTTCAGCGTAATGCCAGAGGGTAGCAAGACTTCCTGTCTTCCAGGTTCCAGCACCATTGTATAACAAACACACTTTTCTTACAATCCATCGGGGGAATGCATTTTTTTTCTCTCTCTCTCTCTCCGTAAAGTGTACACATTATCAAAAGTGACATGTTAAAAAAATTAAAGATTTATAGGGCTTTTGTTGTTGGGGGGAAAAGGCAGAGTCTGTAAAAATGACAAGTTCCGAACCGCCGGAGCATTCACTCAGGCGCTGCGGCTAATCCACAGGCAATCTCACCAGCCGTCGATCTCTAAACACAAAGAGAGAACAATTCCGCCTCGACGTCTCTATCTGTGTTTAATTGTCTTTGTCAGTTTTTAGCACAGCGTGCTTTGTGTGTACGCAAGAGTTACATAAGATCCCCAAGCCATAGGAAACGGAATCGGAAAATGGAATAAAGAGATTTCTATCTAGAGCGAGCTCAGCCAAACCTGTGCCTCGTCTGAAGGTAGAAATGCAGTGCAGGCCAAATTCTATAGGATGGCAGGATGCCCTCTTGACTGTCATGGATTTGCCAGGGCAGGCCCTCATCTTGGCCTTTGCTCCAGTTGTGTCCTGGACCATGAAATTTGGGTGCGCTTAGATTCCAACAACAATGCAAAATCTTACTCACTGCGCCCCAATATTACATACACACTCACCAGGCAGCATGCAAAATAACCTGTCCAACCGCTAAGGTTTAAAGCAGAGGTTTGGATACACGTCTTCTGCAGAAAATGTGAAGGCCGCACAGCCACGTCAAGGCACCTCCATACAGTGCGGTCCTAACTCTAAACTATGAGAGCCCTTCCGTGTGCACCTTGCTGTAAAGCTGGTAACAAATTGATGAGTGCGTTTGTCATTCGTTTTGCTTGACTGATTTGGTGCAGTGACGCATGGGGGGTCTCAGCTGCCGTTGGGATGTGCGGGGTACCTTGTGCGTACCTGTGCCTTTAAGGGAGGTTGGGCTTTCCTCCTGACAAACCTGCACCCAATTTAATCTTCTGCCACATGTGCTCCAAGATGGAGACTCTCATAGTTTATAGTTAGGACCGCACTATATAGAGGTGCCTTGACGTGGCTGTGCGGCCTTCACATTTTCTGTAGAAGACGTGTATCCAAACCTCTGCTTTTAACCTTAGTGGTTGGACAGGTTTTTTTGCATGCCGGCTGGTGAGTGTGCCTGGAAACCTTTTTCTGTTTTACTGTTTGAAGCCCTTCCGTGTGCACCTTACTGTAAAGCTGGTAATGAATTGATGAGTGCGTTTGTCATTTGTTTTGCCCAATATTACATACATGACAACTGTGCCGGATTTTCTGGAGAATGTCTCACGCCTTGGCCCTCTAACCCACCATTGTCCTGTCCTGCACCATTTCTTGGGATCACAGCATCAACCTTAATTGACTTACTGTCTGTAACTCAGAAGACATTACTTGTGGGGACTGGGCCATCCGTTGGTACCTCCACCATTTAGGGATGGGGTCTGGGCTGGACCATCCAGTAAAGTAGCAGTGATGGGTAGTTCCCACATATTTAAGGGTGGGGTCTAGGTGGGAACCACCCATAAAGTGGATGTAATTTGGGTGCACATACCTGGAAAGTGGATTGGCAAAATGTGGAACGTGAAGGGGGTTAACAGCGTACTGGACCACCCCCATTATGCCACCCCCATTTACTTTTTTGAGCACAACATTTCAGTTTCAGTATCAGGTGATATTACCTGTTAATCCCACCAGTAGATCTATTATTCATCCACTTCCTTTAGAACACCAAGCTGACCATCAAAAGTGTCAGTTACAGTTCCGACAAACAGGAGTACTTACAACAGTCGGCTTTGACTCATATGGTATAAACTTTTTTGTTCAATACGATTTAGCAATGGCCCCCAAATGAGCTACTGAATTCAAAGGGGCCCTCCAAGTCTTTCTACTGCTGATTTGCCCTGAAGCTGCATCCAGATACTCAACAACCCACTGACTGTGACAAACAGACTTCCACTTCATCATATCTTATTTTTTCCTATTTTATTAGCTCAATTGTCCAAGGGAGGGGGGTTTGGGGGTATATACCCAAAAACAGCAGCCAGAATTCCCTCTGCTTAGTAGTATCTTTCACCTCTGCTTCAGGCTAATGTAGATTTAGTAGGCCAGATGGACAGCTACCTTTTTAAGAAGCTTCATGCCATCTCACAGGCTAGCTGTGGACCAATAAGCCCAAATGGGCAATTTGTCATTGCAGACTTTTAGGCTTGGACTGGCACCTGACTAAGCAGAACTCTTAGAACTCGTCTTCACCTTCCTTACCCAGGCAGCAGGCCTGAGAACCATGAGTTGGACTTCCCAGGAGGATCTCTGGACTCATCTCCTATCCAGGCAGCAGGTCTAAGGGCAATAGGATCTCTGGACCCAGCAATCCACATCACTGGCATACACCTCTCATCTAGACAAAATACGTATTCGTAACCCAATACATTGTATCTTCTCTGTCTTTCTACTGGAAAACACTCCCCAGAATCAGGCAGAAGCAAATAATGAACCCAGATAGCATAAACAAACAGAGCTCAGGCAGGCCAGCCTAGCTGCCATCACTAAATTTAAACTAGGGACGTTCCAGCTTATGATGTTGTCCCCTCAGAAATAAAAACTGTTGCTGTAACTGCTTCAAAATGTCACCTGAAGTTGGTCTTTAACTAGTTAGCCTCTTAGTTAAAGTCTATTTAAAACCAAATGAGAATCTAAGACTACCCAGCCAACTGTTCTGTTCCATTTCACTGCTCAACAAACAGCGCTGTCACCCTATTATAGGAAGGGGAATGATAGCAGGAGAAAAAAAGGGCCACCAAGATTTAAGGAAGACATGATTGACACATGACAAGATTTACTTATCCCAAAACTTGGCTTTACCTGCTTTCCGTGAGACAGTGTGGTCAGGCAGTCAACAGAAGAACAACTGTCCAACCTAAAGTGACCTCTGACCCGACACTCAAGATGTCAGGTTCAGAATAAATAACACTATATAAGTGGGCAAATATAGGTCTTCTGATAGGTATGCCTGCACTGTTCTAATGATTCGGATCTGACTTTTCATAATACCGGTTGTGATTGCTTCTTTTGAACACTGCAATATAAAATAAAGATACATCTGTCAAAGATCTAAAGTATTTCAAGCTGACAGAAGGCATTGAGAGCAAAATCCGAGAGCTTCTTGTACTGTACATATCTTCCCGAGTGCCCAAGGGTGTTCGGTATGCAAATGTAGGGAGGTAGTATTTTTACAAATTCTCTTTTTTGTATTTTTGTGATCTTGTAGTGAGCTTTAGTCAGCTTCACTGTGTCTGTTAGTGGAGTATAGATCGTAGTCACTTGCTGTGTTGAGCTTGCTCCAGCAGAATGTTCTAGAGCTATCATTAAGAATGTGTTAAGGATGTTTAATATCTGGACAATCAGTAAGTGTTGGTGGCTTGATGGCGCATGCTGGGAGTGATAGTTAATATCTGAGGCACTTCCTGGCACATGGTCTTCCCTTTGAGAATTTTGCTTGTGAGCATACAAGTGTATCATCTCTCTTATCCTAGGAATTAGGGCCAAGGAACCAAGAGTGCTTCAAGGATCTGCCCTCCTGGGAGGAACCCTTTGAAGATACTTGCTGCTATGAAGTTAGGGTTGCCACCTTTTCTTCAAGCCAAACCCGAACACTATAGCGCTTCGCGGCAATTTGTTTGTACAGTATACACTATGCATGTATTTTGTAAATAAATGACATTGGAGTTAATCACAACTCGCCAGTGTGCCGCAGGTCCCCACATATGCATTCTGTAGATAAGTGTACAAAGCAGTACCCATATACCTTGCCACACTTCTTACCAGATATACCAAAAGTAACGGGTGCTGGTAATGACTGCGGATGGCGCTGCTCACAACAGAACAACAATACAGATGTCTCCAGCACACCGGCACCAAGATCCCATGTTACTGCAAATTCATTTTATTGATAGTTGTCATTCAAACGACAAGCACTTTCTGGTCTGCGCCGGGTCCTCTTCATCAGGGTCAGAAATTATATTCTATTATGTCCATATAAAAGTTGTGGCCCTTTTATGCAATGTAATTTCTGAGCCTGATGAAGGGGACCCGGCCCAGCCCAGAAATGTCAGGTTTTGTTCCCCTGCCTGTATCCTTGATGTGTACTATTGCACATAAAAGAAGCCCCCACAAAACATTTTTTGGGGGGGCATGTTTAATGTGCAATACTGATCCCCCCCCCTTTTCCAATTGATATTGCATTTGATAAAGATTTATTGTGTGACGAAATCACTGCTCTCCACAACCCCTGCTAGCCGGCTGGCTGGCTGCCGGAGAAAGATCCGTCCCTAACGGCTCCCTCTCTCCCTGATGTCACTTCCTCCCACGACAGCCACAGAGGAGAGAAACAGGAGACGGAGAGTCGAGGGACAGGAAACAGCGCCACCTGGCGTCCGCCGCAAGATATGCTAGTATGCGGCAGTGTACCGTTTTGAATGATGTGCCCGGGCGGGACGTGGGCACAGACCCGGGCACATGATTGCAAACCCGTACTGCCCGGGTGAAACCCGGACGGGTGGCAACCCTATATGAAGTGCTATTTTGAGCTCAAAGGAAGCAAACTGCCGTTGTCGCCCACAATTGATTTGCTGAATGACTGACTGAGTGGGAAAGTAACACAGGAACCTTCCCACACACTCCTGCCTTGAATTCTAAGACTGAGATACCACTAGAACCTCAATTGTCAATGCCAGGGCATTCCAAGCCCCTTGGCTACACATAAACAAAGGAGAGAGATGCTTGTCATGACATCATTGACCTTGTATGGCCACTTGGCCTTATATGGCCGTCCCTGGCCACGGCTGATTGGGTGACAAGGGAAATGGCCTCTTCCAGAGTTCAGAAGAGCCCAAGTTTGGACTGGCTTTGGTTCCAGCTTGAGTTCATCCCTAATAGTTATATAGTTAATCAGGTTGGAAAAAGATGCAAGCCCATCTAGTTTAAACAATATATAAAAAAAAAAAACCCTCCTTGTACAGAACCCTTCACCCTCTGTTGATCCAGAGGCAAATAAAAAGCTTCTTCTAAAGAATAGTCCAATTTGTTTTTCAGGAAGTCATGAGCTTGCTGGATTTCAACAGTTTATTTTGCACTTAACAAAAAGGTACAACAAAACATTTCAGTGTTACATTTGTAGCCCCCATTGCCTTATGTGATGTGGCTACTAGACATTTAGTGATTGCTGGAGCTGTAGACAGCCTGGCTGGATTATAGTGGCATTTATGTGGTTAATTCCAGGTGTCTGACATTGACTGTACCCCCCTGGGTGGAGTGTGACTGTATTGTGGGGCAGCCATTGATGGGCACTGTGAGTGTAGGTACAGTGCAGGAGGCAATCACTGGGTTTCTCTCAACCAGTGGTGCATGCTGGGATAGGGTGCATATTTTGGAGGGAATTGTCATGTGCGGAGACCAGTTCGGAACCAGCCAAGGATTAGCACAGTACTAGGTGCTGTCCAGCCACCCCTCAGGCTAGGCCTGAGGCCTGGGGGTGAGCAGAGGCTGGTGTGGGAAGTGTTTCCCTGGGCCTTAATTATGGAAGAGGCCTGTGATGTTCTCAGAGGAGGAGAACCAAGGAAGCTGATGTCTGCTGGAGGTGCTTGAACCATAGAGGACTTCTGTAGCATGGCTGGTGTCTCCCCTGCTGAGGATTTATGCTCATCCCTGCTCAGAGCCGTAGCTAACTCCTTTTGCGCGCCGAGGCAAGAACAAAAAAAGTGCCCCCCCAACAGGCGTGTGACGTCACCCAGCGCCGGCTGTCAGAAAAGTTATTCAGCATTAGTGATGAGCCGAACACCCCCGTGTTCGGTTCTAACTCGAACTTTCGAACATGGAAAAAGTTCTAACTCGATCGAACATGCAGCCCATCCTTATTCAGCATTGCATTAGTGGAGGGGATAGCAGTTTTGTGGGCACTAGAAGAGGGTGGTTAAATTTTAATGGGGGCAGCTGAAGACCAAATACCCTAGACAGACGAGTGATAGCCCGGGTTATTCCAGCAGCTCCTTAGGGAGTGAGCGCTACACATTTAACAGATTGAATATTATAATTGTTACACCAGTCCAATCCTAACTACTTCTCTTTACAAGGCATTAGCTCTAGTCTAGAAGAATACGCAGTAGCGTGGGTTAATCCGTGGAGAGGAACGCGGCTGTTGCACAACCAGATGACTTATTAGCAGCGTGGAAGGCAATGGTGGATCTCTGCCGTCTTTTGATCTTATTAGCAGTTTGTTCTCTCATTTATTCAAGTTGCACTCGCCCCGTCTCTAATGACACTCAAGTTCTTGGAAATTAAAGAATAGCACGACGGCTGTGCTAACGTGACTCAAGCTCATTATAACTTCAAGACGCAGGAAAATAATAATAAGGATTAGGATGCAATGCCAATGATAAGTGCAGAATTTACTCCCGGGTAATTAGAAAGTGACACTAGAGAAAGCTCACAATTACTCCGACTGGATACCTTAGCATGAATTTCCCCCCGTGCTGGAGATGACACCGGCAACTTTTATTTCGGCGTGCGGCGTAGATCCGCCAGTTGTAGGAAAGTGTTTTGATCCCCAGCGGTGGAAGACGAGTTACTAAGCTCATAACAACCAATCAGAACTCATTATTCATTTTTTTCCTCTTCGGTTTCCGACTGTTTGCCATTAATGATCAACACAGGCAAATCATTAAATTGCTATTTTGTATACACTTAAATATATGCCCCTGAATAAAAACCTGTTTCCCTTCTCCCAAGTACTTACCTACTTCCCCCTACATGGTTGCATGTACCATAGATGTGGGCATCCATTATAAGATGGTGGGCGGTCAGGGGAGGCAGGTGGGGCAGAGCCTCACCTAGAATTATGGAGGAAAAAGCTGTCAGCTTAATGTCTGAAGCTGACAGCTTTTTCTCCATTCAGATCGGCATCTAACAGGTTACACCGCAAGGAAATCCTCCCCGCTGTGTATCCTGTCACAGAGCCTCAGCGGTGAGGAGCAAGTGAGGGACAGGGAGGCTCCTCCCTGTCTCCTCCCTTCCTCCTTTACACTAGCTTGGGGACAGGTTGGTGGCGGGGCTTCGTCCAGCGGGGGGATGGGGAATGCCTCACCCCGAGCAAGAGGTACCGCACGTCACTGGTGCGCAGTCATGTGATTGCTGCCACTACCATCTCTGTTAGACATGTAAAGGCTCCAAAAATGTGTTTTGTTTAATTTCAGATCTATTTAAATGTATTTCTTTTAAGATTTCGGATCAATCCGGAAGCTTTCATTTTTTGTTTGGATGGGGTTTTTAATTAACCACTTGCTGTCCGGAGCAATTTCTTACTATTTGCGCACACATGATGATAAAAAAAAAAAATATATTGGCTAGAAAAACAGCTTCAGACCCCCAAACAATTATATATTTTCTGGAAGCAGAGGCCATGTAGAATACAAAAAATGCTATTTGCAATTTTTCATGTCGCACGGTATTTGCGCAAATGTTTATCAAACCAATATTTTGGGGATAAAATAAACTAAATAAAAATTTAGTGCACAGAATCATCATATAATACCCAATTGTTTGGTAAAATATAAAAGACGGGGTCACGTCGGATAAATAAATACCAAACATGTCAAGCTTTAAAATTGCATTCGCCCGTGAAGCCGCAAAAAAACTTAAATACCCCAAATTTCACATCGGGAACACTTTAACGCTTTTACCGCTCATCAGTCTATTGCTAACAGTGATTGATGGGCCGATAATTATTGCTCTCACTCCGAAGTGTGCGGTGATATGTAACATGTGTAGCGCAATTGTCGTTTTCGCACGTAGGCGCACCTACTCGTGTTTGCGTGTCTATGTGTGTGCACATGGGGGGTGGGGGACTTTACAATTTTATTTATTTTTTTGCATTTTTTATTTTTCGTATATGTTACTTTAATTTTTAAACACTTTTTTTTTTTACACTAACCTTATTGCTATCACATAGGGGGATAACAAGTCCCCTATGTAATAGTAGATAGGGTGTGACAGGTCCTCTTTATGGAGACATCAGGGGTCTCTCAGACCCCTAATGTTACCTAGGAACCCCAATGAAGTTGATGAAGTAGAGACCTGCTTCCCCAGCTTCTCACCTGGCTCTAAGAGCCAGAGAATGTAAATAGTGACACCGAAAGTGATGTAATAGACATTACTTCCGGGTACAGTGATCTAAGGAGAGATCAGCAGCTGGCTCCAGATCCAGTGGCTGTTAAAAATGACACCAAGAACATGGCTGCTGCAGCAGCCGTGTTCTTGTTTTAACCACTTCCGCGGGCCTTTATCTATAGACATATTGCGGCCCGGCAGTGGTTAAAAAATATCTTTTTGGCAGGGTAGACATTTTAGTTTTTACTGGTCATTTTATTCCATACTGGTCATCTTATTCCATACTGGTCATCTTAGTCCGTATTGACTATCTTAGTCCATACTGGTCATGTTAGTCTATACTGGTCATGTTAGGCCTTACTGGTCATCTAAAGCTGTCCATACACCTATACATTATCTGCAGACTTTCTATGGTCAAATGGAAAAAGTACAACAGATTCCTCCATCTATGCTAAACTGTGTGGATAGAGGAATCTCTCACTGGACCAAGCTTCAGTATCTTGCTAGCCGGCCCCACAGAACAATGCCTGCATCCAATCAGAATGTTCTGGTATTTTGAGAGCCCGCGGGGCCGACTAGCAAGATACTGAAGCTCGGCCCAGTAGGAGATTCCACCATCCGCACAGTGTAGCGTAGACAGAGGAATCTGTTTCACTTTTCCCGTCTGACCCTCGTTGGGTCCCAAGCCCTACTCCATAGAAGCCATGACTCTTTTAGTACATTTTCACTATAACCTGTATGGTTATATGGTTTTGTTGGGTTCCAAGCCTGCTCTCTTGGCGTCATGGTTCCTTGAGTCCCTTCTCACCATGACCTGTATGGTTATACTGTCTCTTTGGGTCCCAAACATAATTCATGGAAGCCTTGATTTTTATACACTGCTTTGGTTGGGCTTGACTCCTCAAGCCCCTTATCACATATAGTAATCTGTATTGTTATATGGTTTTGTTGGGTCTCAAGCTCTACTCCATAGAAGCCATCGTTCCCATACACTGCACTGCTTTGGTTGGGGTTGCCTCCTCCAGCCCCTTCTCACATATAGTAAGCTCTATCATTATATGGTTTTGTTGGGTCTCAAGCTCTACTCCATAGAAGCCATCGTTCCCATACACTGCACTGCTTTGGTTGGGGTTGCCTCCTCCAGCCCCTTCTCACATATAGTAAGCTCTATCATTATATGGTTTTGTTGGGTCTCAAGCTCTACTCCATAGAAGCCATCGTTCCCATACACTGCACTGCTTTGGTTGGGGTTGCCTCCTCCAGCCCCTTCTCACATATAGTAAGCTCTATCATTATATGGTTTTGTTGGGTCTCAAGCTCTACTCCATAGAAGCCATCGTTCCCATACACTGCACTGCTTTGGTTGGGGTTGCCTCCTCCAGCCCCTTCTCACATATAGTAAGCTCTATCATTATATGGTTTTGTTGGGTCTCAAGCTCTACTCCATAGAAGCCATCGTTCCCATACACTGCACTGCTTTGGTTGGGGTTGCCTCCTCCAGCCCCTTCTCACATATAGTAAGCTCTATCATTATATGGTTTTGTTGGGTCTCAAGCTCTACTCCATAGAAGCCATCGTTCCCATACACTGCACTGCTTTGGTTGGGGTTGCCTCCTCCAGCCCCTTCTCACATATAGTAAGCTCTATCATTATATGGTTTTGTTGGGTCTCAAGCTCTACTCCATAGAAGCCATCGTTCCCATACACTGCACTGCTTTGGTTGGGGTTGCCTCCTCCAGCCCCTTCTCACATATAGTAAGCTCTATCATTATATGGTTTTGTTGGGTCTCAAGCTCTACTCCATAGAAGCCATCGTTCCCATACACTGCACTGCTTTGGTTGGGGTTGCCTCCTCCAGCCCCTTCTCACATATAGTAAGCTCTATCATTATATGGTTTTGTTGGGTCTCAAGCTCTACTCCATAGAAGCCATCGTTCCCATACACTGCACTGCTTTGGTTGGGGTTGCCTCCTCCAGCCCCTTCTCACATATAGTAAGCTCTATCATTATATGGTTTTGTTGGGTCTCAAGCTCTACTCCATAGAAGCCATCGTTCCCATACACTGCACTGCTTTGGTTGGGGTTGCCTCCTCCAGCCCCTTCTCACATATAGTAAGCTCTATCATTATATGGTTTTGTTGGGTCTCAAGCTCTACTCCATAGAAGCCATCGTTCCCATACACTGCACTGCTTTGGTTGGGGTTGCCTCCTCCAGCCCCTTCTCACATATAGTAAGCTCTATCATTATATGGTTTTGTTGGGTCTCAAGCTCTACTCCATAGAAGCCATCGTTCCCATACACTGCACTGCTTTGGTTGGGGTTGCCTCCTCCAGCCCCTTCTCACATATAGTAAGCTCTATCATTATATGGTTTTGTTGGGTCTCAAGCTCTACTCCATAGAAGCCATCGTTCCCATACACTGCACTGCTTTGGTTGGGGTTGCCTCCTCCAGCCCCTTCTCACATATAGTAAGCTCTATCATTATATGGTTTTGTTGGGTCTCAAGCTCTACTCCATAGAAGCCATCGTTCCCATACACTGCACTGCTTTGGTTGGGGTTGCCTCCTCCAGCCCCTTCTCACATATAGTAAGCTCTATCATTATATGGTTTTGTTGGGTCTCAAGCTCTACTCCATAGAAGCCATCGTTCCCATACACTGCACTGCTTTGGTTGGGGTTGCCTCCTCCAGCCCCTTCTCACATATAGTAAGCTCTATCATTATATGGTTTTGTTGGGTCTCAAGCTCTACTCCATAGAAGCCATCGTTCCCATACACTGCACTGCTTTGGTTGGGGTTGCCTCCTCCAGCCCCTTCTCACATATAGTAAGCTCTATCATTATATGGTTTTGTTGGGTCTCAAGCTCTACTCCATAGAAGCCATCGTTCCCATACACTGCACTGCTTTGGTTGGGGTTGCCTCCTCCAGCCCCTTCTCACATATAGTAAGCTCTATCATTATATGGTTTTGTTGGGTCTCAAGCTCTACTCCATAGAAGCCATCGTTCCCATACACTGCACTGCTTTGGTTGGGGTTGCCTCCTCCAGCCCCTTCTCACATATAGTAAGCTCTATCATTATATGGTTTTGTTGGGTCTCAAGCTCTACTCCATAGAAGCCATCGTTCCCATACACTGCACTGCTTTGGTTGGGGTTGCCTCCTCCAGCCCCTTCTCACATATAGTAAGCTCTATCATTATATGGTTTTGTTGGGTCTCAAGCTCTACTCCATAGAAGCCATCGTTCCCATACACTGCACTGCTTTGGTTGGGGTTGCCTCCTCCAGCCCCTTCTCACATATAGTAAGCTCTATCATTATATGGTTTTGTTGGGTCTCAAGCTCTACTCCATAGAAGCCATCGTTCCCATACACTGCACTGCTTTGGTTGGGGTTGCCTCCTCCAGCCCCTTCTCACATATAGTAAGCTCTATCATTATATGGTTTTGTTGGGTCTCAAGCTCTACTCCATAGAAGCCATCGTTCCCATACACTGCACTGCTTTGGTTGGGGTTGCCTCCTCCAGCCCCTTCTCACATATAGTAAGCTCTATCATTATATGGTTTTGTTGGGTCTCAAGCTCTACTCCATAGAAGCCATCGTTCCCATACACTGCACTGCTTTGGTTGGGGTTGCCTCCTCCAGCCCCTTCTCACATATAGTAAGCTCTATCATTATATGGTTTTGTTGGGTCTCAAGCTCTACTCCATAGAAGCCATCGTTCCCATACACTGCACTGCTTTGGTTGGGGTTGCCTCCTCCAGCCCCTTCTCACATATAGTAAGCTCTATCATTATATGGTTTTGTTGGGTCTCAAGCTCTACTCCATAGAAGCCATCGTTCCCATACACTGCACTGCTTTGGTTGGGGTTGCCTCCTCCAGCCCCTTCTCACATATAGTAAGCTCTATCATTATATGGTTTTGTTGGGTCTCAAGCTCTACTCCATAGAAGCCATAATTCCAATACACTGTGCTGATGATCGCCTGAAACAGCTGTGTGTAGTTTGGAATAAATGGTCCTGTAATATTAGGCTATGTTTGCATTATGTTTGTTCAGTAAAGGTTTGAAAATGAAAGGTGGATGCTGATTGGTTGCCATGCACAGCTGCTCCAGATTTTATCTGTTCCAGTTTTATTAAATTCCCCTCACTATACCTTCTATTCTAAGAACACTTTACTGCCCTAAGCAATTCCTAATGAAATATTCCCCGGCAGCCTTCATATGCTCTCCAGCCATCGGCGTCCTAAGTCGCCATGCCAATATGGCTTTGGGAAGGCCGAGAAAGCCAACTTTCATCTGGAAGCTTTGAAGGGTGCCTTCTTCGCAGCCGAGGAACATTTTTTTTGGTTAAAAAAAAAAAACCAAAACAAAAAACTTGAACCGCCGAGCTAAGGCGTGATAAAACGCAGCAAACATTTGTGTGAAGTGCAGAAAATAGATATCATTGCTGAGAAGATGAAAGCACTCACTCATCCGAGCCTGCGAAGGAGATAGAACCAGAACAGTAATTAACAGGCGCTAAAAGACTTTGCTTTCAGGGCATCTGCTCTCATGTGAAAATATAGGAATGCAGCATTCATATTCTGCGTATGTTTATTACAGGCTCTCCATTATTTGCCTCTTAATGCAGAACAACCATTAAACCAGAACTCCAATTAGGATACAAAATTACCAGTGGAGTTCGATGATCCGGTAATGCGTCTTCAGTACTTCGTTACTGAGCTGCATAAGCGAGTGCACTCAAAGGGTACAATCGACTGCTGGAGAGCTCTGAATGTTTCCCTAAGGCCCGGTTCCCACCTGGGCGTTTTTCCGCGCGTTCGTACTCGCGGAAAAACGCTCAAACAGGGAAATGCCATTATTTTCAATGTGCATGGTTCCCATCTGGGCGTTTTTCTTCGGCAGAAGAAAACAGGTTCTAACCCCATATAGTAACCAGAACATATTATAGTTTACTAAGGTGATCCTTTAAGTTTTTCAATCCTAGCAAAAAAAAAATTGTGAAGAAAAGAAAAAAAAAATGAATGTTTAACTCCCAAAAAATACTTTCAAGGTCGTGTTCCTGTGTCTAACGCGCAGCATTGTGGAAAGCGGGAGCTGTAAATTGGCTCCGCAGACAGAATGACTGGCTCGCTAGAGACAGAACTGTTTTCTTGCGTGTATACCCCCGGAGGAAACAGCTTCACTCCTACTGTCAAACCGTCTCCTTCAAGACTGCCACTCGGAGACCTAATTCCCCACTCACACAGTACAAACAACATCATGATAACAATATTCTGGAAAAATAACACAGCTTCTTCCCTATTCTGCTTCCACGACAAGAGCATCAGATGACATTCAAATAAGCAAGAAAATGCCAACCAGGCGCCGAGTGATTTTTCTGGGTTGGAAAACTCCTTCTGATCTGCTCGGGGTTGTCACTTAGTGAGAAATATTTTTTTTTTTGTAATTGCTTCTCAGGAGTGTTGATGGAATCAGGAGAATGTGACACTCCGCTAATCATGGATTCATCTGAATATATCTGCCATCATCAATGTTTATTATTTGTCTTACTGATGATGAAATGGCAATATTAGGTGCTTATATGCTAATGTTGGGTTCTTTACATGTGAACAGGTTGGCTTGCTGGAATGACTTTGCAGAAAGAGTTTATTGGAACAATTGTTCTTTCTTCTGGATTGAGTAGATATCAAACTGATACAATGTTATTATTATTATTATTAGGGATGCACCAATACCGGGTTTTTCGGTATCGAATACGAATATACAAATACCAATAATTTTTTCCCGGTACTCACTGATACGGAATACCGGTGCCATGTGCCCCGATTATCAGGAAGCCAGACGGCGGAACGAGATGTGCTTCACTTGTTGCTAGGCAGCCTGGCTTCCTGATCAATTCCTGACAGCTCATGACCTGCCACCCAGCTTCCTGATTGCCTGGGAAGCCGGTGTTCTATCAAAAGAACACCGGCTTCACTTCCCGAGGCTGCCTGGCTTCCTGACCAATCAGGAAGCCGGGGCAGCGGGTCATGAGGTGCCAACCGGATTCCTGATTGCCTAGCAACAAGGGAAGCCGGCATCCTAGCCAATCAGGAAGCTGGGCGACATGTTATAACCTTCCTCCTGGCTTCCCGAGTGGTTAGGAAGCTGGCTTCACTTGTTGCTAGGCAGCCTGGCTTCCTGACCAATTCCTGACCACTTCATGACCCGCCACCCAGCTTCCCAATTGCCTGGGAAGCCGATGTTCTATCGAAAAACCACCGGCTTCACTTCCCAAGGCTTCCTGACCAATCATGAAGCCGCGCAGCCAGTCATGAGGTGCTGCCCCGCTTCCTGATTGGTGAGGAAGCCAGGTTGCCTAGCAACAAGTGTAGACGGCTCCTAGCCGATCAGGAAGCCAGGTGGTGGGTCATAACTCGCTGCCCGGCTTCCTGATTGGAAAGGAAGCCGGCCCCATGCTCCCTCGCCTCTCCCTCTGACCGAACGTTCTGGTATCGGAGGTAAGTATTGGAGCATACTGCTTGGTATCAGCACCGATACTGATACTAGTATCCGCACCGGTGCATCCTGAATAATAATTATTATTATACAGGATTTATATAGCACCAACAGATTGTGCAGCGCTTTACAATACCAAGCAAGACAAGATGGTAAGGAGGGCCCTGCCCCTGAGGGCTTACAATTTACAATATACAAAATTAACCCTTGCAGTGCCTGGGTAGCCGGTCAGGTGATCCGGAACACTTACAATATCCAGGACCTCCACACTTGTTAATCTCTCCACTTTCTGATCTTTTATACTTTGTAACTTTTTTGAATAAACGCAAATATGCACGTGACTTAACCACTTTGGGACATTTTTAAAAATACATTTTACACACACGTTTCATAACATAAGGTAGGTAAACCATTTTGGTAATTTTGTTTCTTCATATGGTAAAACATGTAAAGAAACTACCCAGAGGTGATTAAATACCCCCCAAAAGAAAGCTCTGTCTGTCCCGAAAAAATGATATAAAATGAATGTCAAAGTGTCTCAGCGCTAAATACTGAAAAAAGGCCGAGACAGGAAGAGGGTTTAACCCCCCACGGGGGGCTTCAAGGGGTTAAAGACTTTGTCGGTCATCACGTGAGCCACGGCCAGAGATTTATGCCTCTCACTCACCGCAATACACTGAGTGGCCGGATTATTATGACCACCCCGTCAGTACTTCGTTGGGCCGCCCCGTGACACCACGAGATGTTGAAAGGTGATGCGAGGAATCTGACACGGCACTGTTGCCCTTCTGTTGTCTTGTACCAGTCTTGCCACTCTCCGTTCTGCCCTAACATTGACTAGTCGCTGACGGCCACAATTTGCACGTTCAGACCCAGATTTTAGGCTGACAGTCCGGTCTTTAAACACTTTAACAACAGCTGCTCTTGAGCATTTAACGAATTCTGCTGTTTTGCTGATACTCGCTCCATGGCTCCGAGCGTCAACAATCATCCCGCGTTCAAAGGCTGTTACATCGCGTTGTTTCCCCGTATCTTCAGAAACAAATCACTTCTACTGTCGTGGTAACCAACCTGCTTCCCTATTTATAATGGTCTGGCCCTCTAGCAACTTCAGCGCAAAATTATAGCCAATTTGCCTACAAACGTCAGGTGGTCATAATAATCCGGCCACTCAGTGTATATAATAATCCGGCCACTCGGTGTATATAATAATCCGGCCACTCAGTGTAGGCTCTGGAGTTATATATTTCAGCGGAAGTTTTGGTGTCGGCTTTGAATCTTAGAATTTAGGGTTGCAGAGATACCAAGTACAGTACTCGGTACAAGTACGAATACATGTACCGATACTTTTGAGCTCCAAGACTAGACAAGAGAAAAATTCATAAGTTAGGAGGCCGCTGTCATGTGTAAGGAGCACACGGAGCTCCCGGGATTTGTACATCTCTGTTTTATTGTATGATTTTGTTTTTTTAACTATAAATAAAGTGATGCACCGATACCAGTTTTGCGAGTACGAGTACTGGTACTTCCCCATGTACTTACAAGTACAAGTACTGATACATTTTTGTTTATTGTCATGTGACAGTTTTTCTAAAACAATACAGACTAATGATTTCAGGACAGTGGTGGAGTGCCAGAGCCAGGTCCCAGCTGCAACCACTGCAATCCTGGTAGTTCTCATGAAAATGCCAAGTATCTGCACTGGTACTCGAAAAGTATCTGTGCATCCCTATTAGAATCCTATAGATCCTTCACGGAGGTGCCTTCGAGGTATAAAGATTACAAAGTATCCATTCCGATGTTCTCCGCGGCTTCTGATTGGCTCGGGGAATCCGCCTTGGGACCTCCACTTTAGTTTATAATTACCAGCCGGCTTCCTTTTAATTACACTCATTTTGGCCACGGGCTAAACATATTATAATTATCATATCACTGAGTGCAGATCAGGCGCCGGAACCAACTATAAAAAGGACTAATTAAGTGACATGTTGATGGGGAATCTTTTCATGGAAGGAAGAGGAAGTTTCAGCGACTGGTTTACCCCGTGATTGACGTATCGCTGAGGCTCGGCGCGCCTCGTGCCCCAGTCATGTGACTAATAGACATGTGCGATTCGTTTCGTTCCTAATCGAAATTCGGATGACATTGCGGAGATTCGGATGTATCCAAATTCCAAATCACAGGTATAGCGAATCCAAACGAATGCGAATTTCCGATTCCGAAATTCGTTAGCAGTAGTCGGTACGAAATGTTGTTTGTTGGACGAAATTTTGTTGCAGAAAAATGACATTTGAGATTTTTTTTACAGTCTGCAGAAGAGGAAAAAAAAAAGCGTGAGGTCCACGCCCCCCACCTTCATATCGCCCACATTGTGTGTC